>NC_081423.1:19360199-19563551 GCF_949786415.1 Peromyscus eremicus
ACCTTCATAAGGCCACGGAGATTTGCAGACTTTCACCCGGTAACCTGGTCTGCCTAGAATCCGAAGTTCATATCCTGTGTGCTTCAGATAGGCTGAAAGGGTTTTAATGAAAGGTTTGTCAACTTGGAATGATGTGAAAAGGTATGCAGACACACGTGGTTACCCGGAACAGGATCTTAGAAGGTGAACCAGTGGTTCTTTGACCCTCAGTGAGCTTAAGAATGAATGAACAAAGGCAGATTTCCCAAATGTCCACCTGTCCTTGGAGGTCTGAGGCAATTTAAGTGAGGTTCAGACTGGTGTCTCGTTTTCTAGCCATGGGCTGGTTTGGATGTGGTTCAGGCCTGCATGTGAGTAGCCTTTGGGTTTTTCACAGGTATTCAGGGGGAGATTCACCAAAGCCTCTAAGAAAACACAAGTCAGGTTTTTCATAGGTAGGATGCCTTAGGTGGGTGGTACTCCAGGTTCTATGTCTGGATGACAGCGTCCAGGGATGATTAAAAAAAAAAAAAAATGACTACAGCTAGGGAAATGCATGAACCAAGGAAGAAAACCACGAAGGGTCTAGACCTCATCATCTTTTGCCCAGCTAGTATTTCTAAACTGGACCCTTGGTTCTTTCTCATGCCTTCTCCTAGCTGTCTATTGTACACTCCCCAGGCTCAGAGCATTTGACTCTGCTACCCTCGCACACGCAGTGGTTCCCTGTGGCCACCATACCCTGTCCACACTCCTCACAGCTGGTTTTCAGGCCGCCTTCCACCTGATGTCATCGCCACCATTTCCTAATTCTAAAACTCTTCCCCCGCCAGGCCCTTCTTTCCAGCATTCTCTGTGACTCCTCGGGGTCCCCGTTCAGCTCAGCCTCATTCCTTTTCCGTGGCCTAACCTCTGGACCCCTGGCTTCCTGGTCCTCCTCAGGACCAGTACCGTCCCCACAGGCTGCAGCTCTGCTGTTGGCGGTTCCCACCCATGTCCCCATCCTCCAGAGTATTGCTCTATTGCTGCCTTGCAGTTCTGCATGCCAGGAAAAAGGGGAGGAGGGGCACTTTTGGTGAGGCGGCACCTCATTTGGCACCAGTAAGCCGAAGCCGTGAGAGGATCTCCAGCCAGACGTCCAAAACTTCCTTTTTGGCTTGTTGAAACTGTTGATGAAATTCGATACGTTTGGGATTAATCACCGAAAAACAAGTGTGATAAACTCCGAGATTCCAGAGATTTTTAGCTCCTTGGTCCTCATCCCTGCATGGCTTATCACAACCAAGACTTGTCCATTTTTCACAGTTTATGAGGTTTATCTCGGACCTGTCTGAGATGCTGAGAGGATCATGAAATGGCTCTGTGTTGAGTCCATTTTTGAGTTTCCATTCTCACTCTGAGAACAAGTTGGACCGCTCCTCCGTAAACACTTAAGGAGCAGAAAAACAGACAAGAGCAGATGATTTCTGAACCTCTCCGTCACCCGTCACGTGGTGTTTTTTATCTAATCTTTTTATTGGTGAGACTGAACTTGAAAGGTGGAGACTTATCTCTTCATTTCAAGCAAGAAGAAAAGTCTGTTTTAAGTGGTTTAGTTGGGAAAGGTGTCTGGAGACGAATATGTGGTGATAGTTTGAGAGACTTATATTTTCTGGGGATAAAGCAAAGGAGACATAGGTTTGAAAAAGCAAGTGACAGAGGAGAGCCGGATGTGAATGGGTTTCTCCTCAAGGGTCATCTGAGATTTTTTTTCCCATGTCTTTCTCATCATACAGTCATTTAAAAAAAAAAATCAGCTAAGTATTTGGATAAATGCAACGGAGGCTGAGATGTGAAAAGCTCTGCGTGCTTGCGAGAGAGCATTTTTTTCCCCAGTTGAATGGGATTATTTACGTCCCTCTGACATATCACAACTAGCTAACAAATAGGATGACAGAATAATGAACTTCTTATCAGTGTGGAATTCCCTAGAAAAGGTTTCCGAAGCAACTCCAATGACAGATTGGCAGGAGACATTACTCAAGAGTAGTTTAGAACCTAGCGTTCTAACATGAAATAAAGACTTGGCTTCAAGATCAGATTCTTGGGACTGCGATTATGCAGCTCAGCCTATCTGTCTTTATCGGGTACTTCTTGGATGCTCAAGATGGTGATAACAGGTCTTTCTGCTCAGGACTTGAGCTGGTGGTGATTCCCAGCCATTCTTTTGTGAGTTCCATGCACGATGCATGCTGGATTTTTGTCATGCTCTGTTCTGACTCATAGCTCAGAGTTCTGGTGCCACTGAGTTTTTGTTACTACTTCTTACCTAAGTTTTTGTTGCAATGGTCTCTAGAATGGTGAACATTTTCTATGATTCTTTCATTGTTTTTCTCTTTGTGTGAGTCTGAATTGCAGGCTGAAGCATTTATGTGTGAGGAGATTATGCCAGTTCAGCAACTGTCATAGGCAGAACTTTCATGGGTTTTGTGGGTTCTCAACGAGTTTTCTGAAAGGCAAAGCCTAAAGATGATTCAGAATTCCTAGTCCTGGGACAGCCAGGTAATAGAGCTGGCACTTCTGTAACTAAGGTAATGTACCATATACTCAGGCCACCTAGACATGACATCTTCCTCTTCAGTGGCTCTGTCACCGTTGGTCACTTACTTGCTGTCTGTGTCTTATTGTCCTCATCTGTAGAACTGAATAATACTAAACTTAGTGTTGTGAGAATTAAATGGAATAGTACGTGGATTCCTACATGCCTGGCCCCTCTGCAGCTCTCTGTAAGTTCTACTGTTCCTACCTGCTGAGAAACACTCCATGCCAGTATTTCCTTTCCAGAAAACTCTGGTGATACCTTCTAACTCAGTACTGACCACTGCATGTATGGAACACTGTTTTTATAAATGATAGAGGACACATGATGTTTATTCTTTTCAAAGAGGGATGGGAGCATGGGGGTGGTGAGGTGAAGAATCACAAGGGCCATCCAGGCTCTTTCACTTCCTTCGCTGGTTCTCCTGACTCCAAGTCATTAGCTACAAGGTTATCTAGATCAAGAGCAGCAGTTGAGTGCATGAAAGCTTGTGGATCCGGTTTTGCATGGATCTGCAGGCTCCCAGCTGGGTGTCTACCTAGGATACCTGTAACCACAGGGCCTGCCCTTTGCGGTGAGGACTACATTTGTGAGAGTCTGTAGATGCATACCCCTTGTCCACATTCCTGGGGTTTAATAGTGCCTCCTTTTCAGGAACACCCTCCCCAACATACATACATCAGGGACATTGTCCAAAGTTTGTGGGAGGCTGAAGGAGGAAGTCCACTGGTGGGTGGTGCGAGTTACATGCCTCAAAGAAGATTTATCAGCCATAAACCAACATTCTGGTCTACATCTGCCTGATACCTATTGGCCCAGAACTTGAAAGGGGATTGAGAGTAAGATGACTTATCACATAGCACTCCTGAGGTATCCATATCAGGCTCTCTGCTAGAAGGTTTCAGTTGATGCAATTACTTTACGAAATGGAGATGTTGTTGTTGTTGTTGGGAGGTTTCAGTTGGTGAAACTACTTTATGGAGATGATATTGTTGTTGATGTTGATGATGATGATTGTGATTCATTAGCCCAGAAAACCAGACTGAAAAATGAAGGGTTTAGCCCTGATGAAAAGTATCTGCCTAAACTAGAACTAGAAGCCTCACATTCTCGCCAGAGATGCTCAAACAGGGAATTTTACCCGGGATTTCCTGATGGCTCAGTAAAACATGGTTGGCCAGCCTACCTCCCAGAGGGTTTGATTTAATTTATCCTGAGTGAACCCAGAAAATGTGCATTTCCGTTAAGTTCCCAGGTGTTGCTGATGCCATGGGTCTAACAGCCAACACAGACCCACCCCCATCCTCAGGCTGCCCAATGGCCATTTCACAGTTCCAGCCTTCAGAGTTCAGGAGTAGACTGGAGTAGTATCCACTTTTGATGCAAAACATTAGAACTAGCAAGTAAACCTACTTGGAATAGTAATTAAAATATTTACAGTTTTCCCTAAAAGAAAAATCTACATATAGGTGTTGTGTGGGTATTGTTGTTCATGTCCTAAGACAAAAAAAAATCAAGGAAAGGTTGAATGAATATGTCACGTTAAGTGATGGAAAAATTCCACCACTGGTTCCCACTAGCCCCAGAGTTCCAAACTCTCCCCATGGAGTATGAAAAACTACTTGCTTCCTGTCCTTAAGTGAGGGGACTAGGAAGAACCACAGAACTCAAGTTTGACCCTGCAATGATATGGTTGACCTTTTCCAGTCTTTGAATCTGTTTTCTAATAACATTTGAATCTAGAGCCAGTCTAGATGATTTTTCTGTTAAAGAATTCTTTTATCGTTTATTGAAGTGTAAAATCCGTGCACAAACGTTAAAGAATAGATGGAGAACCTGAACAGAGTTGCAGAGTTGCAAGCCACTGCTTACACCTGCCACCGCTTGCTCCTTGCTCCCCCCAACCCCCCCAAAAAAGGCTACCCTGCCTCTTGGACCAAAAAACCGTTTCTCTCAGTTGGCTAGCAGACCGGTGACAAAATTCCTGTAACAATTTTCTGTCACATAACGCTGAGACCAGAAGCCACCCCTCTATCCTGAGTGGTTCCTACAATTTATTACCAAGACCTGGCCCCTTTACCTTATTTTTAATTTTAATTTTTATTATTTTTAATCTACCTTGTTATTGATTTCTGTTGATGAGTATTGGGGGTGGGGCGCGCGTGCGCAGTCCATGGTGTACAAGTGGAGGACAGAGGGCAACTGTCAGGAGTCACCTCTTTCTTTCCATCATGTGGATCTGGGGGAATTGAAGTCAGGTGGCTGGGCTTGGTGACAGGTACCTTCACGTTCTGAGCCAGCCCCAGTGCACCTGTATGAACCATCAAGAGGGAGGGAGAAGGAGACAGGGAGAGAGCAGTTGGCTCCGAATCTGGAAAAAATGAAGACCGACACCCCTGCTCCCTTTAGATTAAATACCAAAGTGAGGACCAAAGCAGGATAAAGAGGACAAACCTGGGTATTCAAGAAGTGTGATTCCCATGAATACCACTGTGACTGCGGGTTGGAATTCCACACTACACTTCCACAGGCTTTCTCTTCCACCAGCCCTTCCAGCAGCGCTGGGAGTTTTTGTGGACCCCAAATAGGATAGATGGTTCTGGTCTCTCTGACCCAGGTCCACTGAGGTCTCCTGGAATGTGCCCACACTCCTTTCTCTAAGCTCTTCTAGGAAAAGGCGTGTGTGTGTGTGTGTGTGTGTGTGTGTGTGTGTGTGTGTGTATGTGTATGTGTGTATGTGTGTGTGTGTATGTGTGTGTGTGTGTGTGTGCGCACATGTGCATTTGGAGGCCAGAGGACATCAGGTCTCATAGAAAAGGGATTTTTGAAAAGACATTCCAAGGCCACATAGTGTGACTGACTTTCTCTGGTGCATCATGGATCTTTCCCCATTCCCAATAGCATTCTAATTGGCAGGTAGGGATCATTTCTCAACCTCTTTTCCAGGCCATTTTTCCCTCAGATCCTTTTTTTCCCCTTTCCCTAACAGGGCCTGGTTCTCACTAGACCCAGAGTCCCAAACTCTGCCCATGGAGTATGAAAAACTACTTGTCTTTAAGTGAGGGGACTAGGAAGAACCGCAGAACTCAAGTTTGACCCTGAAATGATATGGTTGACCTTCACTTAGAGCCATTGTTCTCATTAGGAGAATGCTCCTCTCTCCATTTTCATTCCATCAAGGGGCCTCTGAGCCCAGTTCTTCTCAGATCATGGTGTGAACTCTCAGGACCAGCTTCCATGCACCATGCATGATTGGGAGAGCGTGGGTGTTGACCAAAGGGAAGGGGCTGGCATTGTGCTACATCCATGTAAAGTACTAAGCAGAAAGTTAAAGGCCACTGACTGGAGTAGACAAGAGGGGATTCTGTGTCAGTGAGGGAGGTGGTCTCCCTCTTAACCATGATTCCCTGAGAGTTCTCTGGCCTTCAAGGCTCTAAGAAAGTCTGGCTCACAGGAGGACCCTACAGCACCCAAAGGTCCCATGCTTGGTAAACCATGAGCTGGAATCTGCTCTACCCCACACCGACTACCCTGATCAGACTACCCATCTCGTGAGGTACCTAAGACTCACTTGCTTTTTCATCCCAGCCAAGACCATCAGAACACTGGTATCCACAACCCTCACCATCAAGAGCACTGCGTCCCATTACTCCTGGGGCCTGGATGGAGTAGCTTTATACCAAACCACTGACCAGCCCAAGGGAGCATGTGATGAGCATGATCATGTACACGCGGCCACTGAAGCACCCACTGTTGCACTGTGCATTAGGGGAATTTGGATAAAGATGGTTTTCTGGGGAATCTAGATTCAGCATTTGGGGGAAGCAAGCAGTGGTGTCGTGAAGGGGTTCGACGCTGCGTAAAGGCTCTGTGGCTATCTAGGCAAGCCTGGGCTCACTGAGACTCACAGGTTACTTCTTACATGGGTTTGGGTTGTACACATCTAGAAAGGATACTTTATTGATCTTCATTTCAATTGAAACTTTAGCCCGTTTATCTCCTTTGCCTTTCCCTTGCCCACTGGAAAAAGTCATGTTAACGTCACCTGTTGTGAAATGGGAAAGAATAGTTGCCCCTTAGATGTCGCCCTGCTGACTGTAACCTAGAGAAATCCTGCGTCTGTTGAGAAGGGACAGCAGGCTGGGCTCCGGAAGGCTGGGCTTGTAGACCTGGTACCTTGTGTTCCCTTTCCCTCTGTCTGAGAGGGCAGCGGCCTTCCTTTAGGAGAGAAGCCTGCCGGCAACAGAAGTCTGGTCATGTGTTCCTTTGCCCCAGCTGCCACCAGCCA
Source organism: Peromyscus eremicus (assembly GCF_949786415.1). Classification (NCBI taxonomy): domain Eukaryota; kingdom Metazoa; phylum Chordata; class Mammalia; order Rodentia; family Cricetidae; genus Peromyscus; species Peromyscus eremicus. Next base: position 19,367,045 of record NC_081423.1, read on the forward strand.
CCCTGACTTCTGGGAGTTTTGTGGAGCTTCTGCTCTGGGCCTGGGCTGGACCAGATGCTGGGTGTATGAATTAGTGGGTTCAATATGGGATGTTTGACAGTCATCAGCTGGACCTTGTGGGTGGGAGGACGATGAGGTAACTTCCGGTCAGTCAGAAGGAGCAAGAGTGAACGGTAGTATTGCAGGAAGTGTCTCCCAGCACAACCCTTCTCTGTGCTCTCCAACTCCATGAGAGGAGGGAGGCACAGACATCAGCTAGCTGCTGGACATTGTATTAGAGCTGGGCTGTGTACAGAGATGGAAGGGGCCATCTTGGTGCTGCATTGCTAGGTAAGCAATTAGACCAGAATTGCGGGGGAGCAAGCCACTGTTGAAGATCACATCGTTCAGTTTCATGGGAACCCTTCTCATCTGAGAATGAGAATCATTTATTTGAAAATGTGTCAAATGGATCCTCTCAGGAAAAGAGCTCTCTTGATACTGATGGTTCTCAACGCTCTGACAGTAGATGAGTGACGATTTCCTCCATCACCTAACGCAGTTCAAACCACTTTCCTTCATCACTTAATCATGGAGAGCCCAGGAAAGACACACTAGGTTTTGTAGTCACTGTGAAAACCATGACTATGCTGTTATAATTAGAAGTAGATAGGGCATGTACATGTATATTAAAATCATGTAATTAATTATGTAATTTGATAACAGAATTCAAATCATGTCTATCCTGTTAGATAATCTAAGTTTCTAATTTCTCCCAGTATTATTTCCATTGTTCTCTCTCTCTCTCTCTCTCTCTCTCTCTCTCTCTCTCACACACACACACACACACACACACACACACACACACACACACAACCTTAGCAGCTCCTTTGTGTATGGCTTTCTGTTGTGAGTACAGGAAATCTCTGTTTGCTTTTTCTTTTTTTTTAAATTATGTCTTTTAGTTTTGAGATTATAATAAATTGCATCATTTCTCCCTTTCCTCCCTCTAAACTCACCCGTATACCCATATATCCGTTTGCTATTTGACTGTGTCAGTTTGCGTGATTGCTCTGTAAAGAGCTAGAGGTGTGGGGTGCGTGCTAGATGAATGGTATGGGCAGAGAGAGACTCCTGAGTTGGACTGGCTTGAATCTTGCCTCTGTTCCCTACTAATGATGTTAACCTTAGGCAAGATACTAGATTATTGCCTTAGTTCCCTCACAGAAATATAAGGCTAATAATAGCTTCTAATTTCATTGGCTTTAAAAAGCTGGGCAGTGGTGGCACATGCTTTTAATCCTTTCACTTGGGAGGCAGAGGAAGACGGATCTCTGAGTTCAAGGCTATCCTGGTTTACAGAGCGAGTTCCAGGACACTCAGGGCTACACAAAGAAACCCTGTCCACTAAAACAAAAACAAACAAACAAAAAAAGCATTAAATAAGACAAGAAGTCCCTCCTTTCTCTGTAGAAGGTATGTTCCAAGACCACCAATGGATGACTGGAATTACAGGTCAGCCTGGACTCTATCTACTAGAGTGGTGTTAGATTTCGGTTTTGGTTTTTGCACCTATCATAAAGTTCCACTTTGAAATTGGGCACAGAGCTGTTGGTGTAGATCAGTAGTAGAGAGGCCTTGGGTTTGATCCTTACCACCACAAAATAACAATAGCAACAACCTCCCCCAAGATTGTATACATTAAGCACAATAAGATTAATTACTGTTACTACTAAAATACATATTAACTATAACAACATATTGTAATAAAGTCCTACAAGTGTGATCTCTCTGTCATAATCTCCTGTTCTGTATAAATGGGGTGTTAATGCATAGTTAGATTACTACGTAAGGGTTACTTGAACTCAGCACTATGATGCTATGACAGCTAATCTTATATCCAAGAAGGCTGCTGAAGGGTAGGTAGCATATACAGTTTGGATACGCTAAACCAAGAGATAATCGGCATCCTGGATGTGACACAGCAGGATGGTGTGAGATTTTGTTGTGCTAATCAAGACAGAATGCAATTTAAAACTTAGAAATTTTATCTTCCTGGAATTTTCCATTTACTATTTTCAGTCAGTGGCAGCAGCAGACAACTGAAACTGTGAAAAGTAAATCTGTGGCTAAAGAGAGATTACTGAACTTGCAAAGTAGAATGCCTGATACGGGTGAGAGTTTAAGCAACATTAGATTTCTTCAAAGTCATCCTTGAGTATCCATGAGAGATTGGTTCAAAGATTCCCCATAGATACCAAAGGTTACCAATGCTTGTGTAAAATAGCATGGTATTTGTAGCCAACCCTATGCATGGTTTCCCATGTATTTTTAAATCCTTTCTAGATGATGTAGAATACCAAATACCACATAAATGTATAAAAGTAGTTGTTAAATTGTATTTTAGGGTATAATGACAAGAATAAAAACGTGTATATGTTTAGTCAAATTCTTTCTTTGAAGATTTTTCACCCAATTCATTGGTTGTGTGGTCAGTTCTGTAGCCCACTGATGTGGAGAGCCAACTGTATTCAAGTAATAGTTTTATTACCTGTGTATCTCAGTGTCTCCCCCAAGCCTGCTGAGAGGGTCTTATCCATCCATCTAAAACTGTTCAAATTGCCTCCTCCCCAACACCCAGGGTCCTGTTTACTCTGTTCCTTAAAGTCTTGAGTCTCACAATCCATGGGTCCTATAGTCTTCCAGGAGCTACCCAACCTTCCCACACTAGTGCTTCTGGGACAAAAGTATTTGTAAGTTATCTGGCGAGTCCTTCTGTTGCCATGGCCTGATCACAGCCAGAATCCTAGTTCCCACTTTCTCCTCCGCATCCTCCCCAACCCCTGGGTGACCCAGATTTCTAACCAACTCTAGAAACCATCAGTCGGTTGCTGCTAGAAACTGACATGCTGTAGGTCATCTGTGTTGCATTTGTTTGTTGATGTTGTAACAATGAGAGAAATCCAAGGACTTAACCAGAATGGGGGAAAGGAGGGATGGTGCCCATGGGTCTCTGTTGTTGACTTAGTAAACAGCTGCCTAAGAACAAGGTGATGGATTTATGTGTAAGCATCGCTTTTTTTTTTTTTTTCCTGTCCACCTTTCATCATTAAGTCAGGGTATTTTAACTGGTTACTTAGAGAATGTATGGGCAAACAAGACCTCTTTTCACACATCCTGATGAGGATGTCACTCACAGGAGAGTGAAGTGCCTTTCAGCACAGGTGTAGGGGACAGCTGAGCCCGCAAGGAGAGACTAACCTCAAAGCAAGCATTTCGTGGCACAGCTTTCAATTTCCTGATGCTCACATCTGTGTGGGAGTCACAGTTTAGAGATGGGGGTGGGAGTACTCTGAAAAGCAAATCTTTGATCCTCGAGGGTGATCCCCTGTTCGGGACCTGCACATGTAAGGACAAATGCATCAGAGCTGTTCTTCCCACCCCAGGAGTCCACAACAAGGGACGGAGCCCTGGTTGGACCCACTTACACCAGCTTCTCAGTAACTCACCCAGAGAGCCTGGCCACTCTGCTCTTGATGCCGGCACTGGTTTCTTTAGCCTCTTAGGTGGAGAAGAAAGGTGTGGTCTCAGTTTGAGAGGCAAGATAAACCTCTTCACTGTCACACTCAAGCTAGAACTATTTTCATCTAGGACCTAGGAGAGCTGGCCAAGGATGTTTCCCAGCTCTCAAACACCCACTTACCCAGGCTGGGAGCTGCACTGTGTCACCTCTCAATAAATACAGCTCTTTGAAGCTCATGCCCAACTTCAGGGTCAAGGCTCTGCTTGAAAAGGGCCTTGGCTGGTAACCACTGGCATTTTCTGTACAAAAGGCCTGAACGCAAAAATACCCATGTCCCTTCCTTGTTCAATAATCCTGGGAGGCAGAGACCACAAAATGCATTCTAAGGGTTGGCAGTTCACTCTAGCGGCATTTTTCAAACCGTGTCCTTCAGAACCTTGACATTCCACAGAACAGGCTAGGGACTGAGTAGGTGGTGGGGACAACAGGAAAATAGGACATACAGACGACAGACCCCTCATCATCCCACCGCCACCACCGCCGCCACTCTGGGTTGAAGGCTTCTGCTCTCTTGTTCTTGATGCTGTAGTTCTGCATAGTTCTTTGTTTAACAAAAGGGTTCATTACTCCCACAATGAGTCTGAAGACCATGGCTGGTTTTGTGGCTCTAGCCTCATGATTCAAGCTATAATTATATTTACAGGGAAAAATAAATAAAAACCTATTTGCCAATCCAGCTAATTAGCCCTTACATAAAGCGAAAATGAACCTCAGGAGAATTCCACAGGATTCTGCAGCATAACCCCCCACCTCGGGTGTAGTCGAGGATCCTTGAATCTGTCCCCAAGCCCCTACTCCTGACTCATAGAGGTGCCTTGCACTGTAAATGAGCCCTCACCTCCTGCTCCCCCCACAACCCTCCCACCTTCTCACCCCCAGTCTCCATGCCTGGAGCAGGAAGAAATGCAAAAGGCTTTGTCAGCCCCTACAGAGTGTCACGGTAAAAGGTAAAATGTGGAGCGATCCCCCCTTCTCTCTCTCTCTCTCTCTCTCTCTCTCTCTCTCTCTCTCTCTCTCTCTCTCTCTCTCTCTCTCGTGTGTGTGTGTGTGTGTGTGTGTGTGTGTGTGTGTGTGTGTGTGTTTGTGTGTGTGTGTTTTCTGTAAGGAGCAACTTCTCAACCAAAGCATGGTGGCCTGGTGGCCCAGGAAGTGAGCAAGGAGGCAAGCCTAACAACAGGTAAAATGTGTGTTTTCAGGAAATTCTTTAAAAAAAAAAAAAAAAAAGCCTAAAAGGAGGCCCTGCTTGCACACAGAATTCTTTTTTAAAAAAATTATTTATTATGTATACAGTGTTCTGCCTACATGTGTGCCTGCAGGCTGGAAGAGGGCACCAGATCTCATAGATGGTTGTGAGCCACCATGTGGGTGCTGGAAATTGAACTCAGGACCTCTGGAACTATCTTTCCAGCCCCCCCCCCCCCCCCGGCACAGAGAATTCTTATATGAGCTCTTTATATTACTATTTATCTTGCTTTTAAATGAAAATAATATTAATAATGTAACAGCAACAACAATAGAGTGCTTGCCTAACCAGGAGGCTCTTGGGCCCTGAAAGTCTGCAGCGTGTCACCCGCCCCCTCTAGCCCTCAGGCTCCTGGCCAGACGCTGATGGGATCTGCCAGCTCCTAGTCACCAGAGCCGGGTGCAGGTTGGAGGATAGCTGCTTTCACACGGTTAGGGACAGGCCGGGGGTCTGCTCTAAGAAAGGGGCTTTCTCCTGTAGGTCCCTGAGCAACTCCTGAAAACCGAGAAGGGTTGGTGAGACTCAAGTAACGCTCAGGAGAGAGGGCCGGGCCTTTTCCTGCTTTTCCCAGGAGGCTCTCACTGCACCCATTTCCCAGGACCGCTGCTGGAAGAGAATGGTCAACGTGAGCAGCCGCAGTTTCTGGTCCCAGTGACTCAGCTTGGGCTTCTGGAGAGCTATAATGAGTGTATCACTCACCCGGGGCAGTGGGCACTGCCCCCTTGGTGGCCAGGCCTGTGACTCCCTGTGTGCCCATGGAGAATTCAAACTCTCCTCTCACCACATCTGGCTCTTGAGCCTAGTGCCCTTAACTCTAAGATGGGGATGTGACTGTTTTATACTCTAGTGGCCTTTATGAAACCCACGGTTTAGTCCTTGCACATAGTAACCATTACAGAAATGTTAGTTTACGTAGCTATTCTTGTTGGGAAGCAACCCCACCCTACCTGAGAGTATCTTATTGTGGCAACTGGCAGCTGTGTGGTGTTGGATGAATCCCTTTACCTCTCTGAAGCTTCCTGTTCCCTTTTCACAGAATGAAGAGGCAGCAGATGGAGGGAAGGAATGTAAATAAGTTCTTAGCCAGGGGCCAGTGCTCACTCTGGGAGACAGGCACAGCTGTGGACATAGTTCCAATGCATTCTGCTGGGAGAACTGTTTTGGCCTCTGCTCTTCCCTAAGGCCTCCTCAAAATGTGTCTCCACAGGCTGTTTTGGTAGTCAGCTGAAAGACATCAGTATTGACCCACCTGACAGAGACGGTTCCTCCCCAAATCCCTCCCTCTGCATCTTCTTCTGAGTGGCAGACACTCTCTTTGCTAGATGTAAAAGTCAGCTGAGACTTGTCACCCCTCACATTCCCCTTCTTAGTGTCCCAAGGAGGGAGAAAAATGTGACAAGTCCCACTAGACACTTCCTGCAAGCGTCCCTACTGCCTTCCTAGTGGGTCACTGCTCCTGTGTTGACAGGGACATCAGATTTAAAGTTTTAGCTCTCATTGTGTAACCAGAGTTGGAAAAGCAAAAGCCTGGCCTCCAGCAGACTCCTCAGGTTAGGCTCAGCCATTCAGCCCAATACTCCAGGCGGAATGTTGAAAAACAAAGAGGAAAAATAGTCGGTGTGAACATGCTGAGAAGAGGGACAGGTAAAGGGGACCAGTGACCCCCAAGTCTGGCTGGGTGGTGGTGGTGCATGCCTTTAATCCCAGCATTCAGGAGGCAGAGCCAGGTGGATCTCTGTGAGTTCGAAGCCAGCCTGGTCTACAGAGCGAGATCTAGGACAGACACCAAAGCTACACAGAGACCCCAAGTCTGGCTTCAGGACACTGAAATGAGCTTTAAGTAGAGGAAGAACCTGGGCAAGGGGTTAAGCATAATTAAGCAGCCCCAATCAAGATGTGGTCCTGCCCATCATTGTCACAGTTCTTGGTCCCAGGAAGTCTTTATCCTTGTCATTGTTTGATGGGATCCATCTAGTTTCTGCAAGATCCTTTCTGCTACAGACTGTGGTCTCATCATCATGGGTGATTGCTCTCATCTTGGGAGTGGAGTGTCTGTCTACTCGGGTCTATTGATCTGGGACTCTACGGAGACTCAAGAGGAAAGGTGAAGACCAGTCACTTCTCTGTAGCTTTGGCTAAAGGAGATAGACAGACACAAAATGGAGGCAGAGATGTCAGATTCTCACCTGTTCTTACTTACCTTCTGGGCCTAAATGAGGAGCCACTGCTTTTTGGGAAAAAAACAGCTTTTAGGGCCAGTTTTAGATACATTCATGAAATTACTTTTAGGGCTGCAGGTAATGATGAAAGTTGGTGGATGAAGGATGAAGACCTTGAGCAAGAAGGAAATCAAGAGCGCTTCCTAGAACTGAGCCATTGAAAACAAGTCAGAAAGCACCAAGCCTAAAAAGAAGCACTTTCCATAAGCATTTTGAACTCAGGGCTGGAGAATTTTGCCCCATCCTACCCTCAACCTCTTGCACTCTTTCCCAGGTTCCTAAAGGAGCAGAGACGAAATTGTGACCTCACGTGTTTCCCAAGACTACAACTGCCAAGGTCACAGGACCAACATCCTGATGCACCTGAACTGGAAACCTGACTCATATGGTCTGCTGGTCTGTGGTCAGCTTATTAGCTGAGATCAGCCCTGATCCCATTTTCAGCAGAAATGAGTCAAGAATCGACCAGCAGGGTATGAAAACAGAGCACTTGTTAGAACCTTTAAACAATGGGCAAGGTGAATGGAGAGGTTCTCATGTAGACTTACATCCCATCCCATCCCATCACACACACACACACACACACACACACACACACACACACACACACCCAGCCAGCTCAGTGACTCTAATGTGTCAGCCATGCATTTATTCTTAGAAGTATTGGATAAAAGGGATCTCAGGGGACATTGCACCTGACCTCTCATTTCTTAGGAAAAAAATAGAACTTGAGCTTGGGGCAAGTGTAGGATTTGTTCAGGGTCTAGCTCTGGCGTCTGACAGCCTTGGGATCCGACTCCGGCTCTCAGTGGTTGGCTTTTCAGCCTCCTTTCTGCTCTCCTCCCATGTTCCTGTCACTACAGGGACAGGAGCTGTGGCTTCCTTTTCTGTGTCCTTTGCTCACAATGCTCTAAAGGCAGGCCAAGTATCCCCTATCCACAGTGCTTGAGACGGGAAGTGGGATTTGTAATGGAGGCATATTTTGGAATTTCTGCATAGTGAGATGTCTTGGGTCAGGGCCTGAATCTATAAAGATATATTCACTTATACCTTTATATACACCTTATACACGTAGACTGAAGGAATTTTTGGTAGTGTTTTAGTGTACCTGCATTTTGAGCCCAGGCCATCATGGGGACTCCAGTGTGGAATCTCCCACTGTGGTGTCACACTGGCACTCAGTGCCTTCCAGACTGGGAGCTTTCAAGCCTTGAGTTGAGGGGTTCAAGCTGAAGTGGAAGGCGGCTTTTTCTATCTTTGCGTCTTCTCAAGATAATGCCCAGCTCTGTTAGGATGCAGCACCTCACACCCAGAATGCCTGGCGCTAGAGCAGAAGCAGAAAGTTAGCTGAGAATTGTTACCCCTCAGCGCCCCCCCCCCACTGTCCCAGGGAGGGAGGAGAGTTCGCAAAGCCCACCGAAGACTTGCTGGAAGGCCGCGCTCTGTCCTAGCGGGGTTTTGTAATTCTGTCTGGTTCAAGAATGACTCGGGCTGGTTCCTTCCTCCTGCAGTTATTTTTACTCCCCATAGAGTTTGTTTTGGAAAGCCAATTTTTTAAAAGTTTTCCTTGCTAACAAGAGTTTTGTAAGATTTTTTAGACCAAAAACAACAACAACAAAAGATCATTTCTTAAAGATACATACTTAGGTTATTCATTCATGCCTGGATTTGCTCGCCTTCCCGGGCTTTGTCAAAGGGCCATTCTTCCTCTCTGTTTTGCAAAGCTTTCCTGTTTTCAGGGGAGCTTTCTAATAAAACCCCTGAATGCAGCGGTGTGTCTTGGCAGCCTCCTGGGGTCAGGACTGTGGAGATGTAAATGTCCATTCGTTTGGAGAGCCGGAGTTTGCTCCAGCAGGATTTATTCACCCAAAGACGTGCAGAAAAGTTTGCTGAAGTGAACAGTGAGGGCAAACAGCTGGCAGTTGGAGGTAGGGAGAGTCCTGGGGAGGTTCCTGGAGGAGTCCCTGCTTTTCTGGGAGGCCCATTCCAGAAAGGCCTCCTGGCCCCGCTCTCTTCTTGCTGGCCCTAAGGATTACCCAGATGATTGTATTCTGGCCTGGCTACAGGACGCTTGCGCAGCTTTCCGTTCAACGTGTCCTCACCTAGACAGCACGTGGGTCGCAGGGTACCTTAGTTGTGCCTGTAAATACGAGGTTGAAAGTTTGCTTCAAGTGAGATCTTCTGTCTCCTCACAGCCTGCTCTAGGTCACTGTGTTCCTGGAGTCCTTTCGAGGAGTCTTCAGAAAGCCAAGACACACCTCTCCTTCTGTGCCAAGGAGATGGGGAGTCCTGGGAAAGGGCTGAGGATAAGACTCAAAGTTCTGGATCTTTCCCCACCAATCCAGCATGATGGGCAAACTCATCCTGGTCACCCCAACCTTTGAAACCAGAATGTGGTCCTTTCAAACACAGAGAATTTATGGGGCACATTGCGTACCCATGTCATTGAGAAAGAAAGGGGTTACTAGGAGTGTAGCAAGCATCCATATTTGCCTAGGACTGAAAGATTGTCCAGGACACAGGGATTTTCATCCCCAGTAAAGTTCCAGACAAAATGGTCACTTTAGGGTCATCAGCCTTCCAGACATCTTAACATGGGCATCACACCCAGTGGGCTTCCTGCTAGAGTCTGGCTGTTGAGATGACTATTCTAATAAGAGGAGTGAGTGTAAAGCATGTTCCTCAAAACATAACACCTTGAAGCCCTGGACTGATTCATTCTGCCTCAGCTCAATATATATAGGAAGAAAACTCCCAGAAATAGAATCAGGAGCCTTTGGGGGGGAAAAAAGTTAATAACCCCTTACAATCACCACCAAAAGGGAAAATTAAAAATAAGTGTCTAGATATGGTATTTTTTTTAAAAAAATCACTTTTATCTCTTTATTCTGCAACTAGAAGGGAGCTCTATCATGGATAGGCTGCCACCATGTGGCCATGAGCAGGCATGTGGGAAAGTGGAAGAAAAGAGATGAGAATCGCCTCTGGGCACCAATCTGTAGGGGAGACAGCCGGTGAGCTCAGTGCTTGCGCAGAGAAGACTCGATTATATTACCAAGGGCCGGCCTTCCTCTACGGACCAGATTAGTGAATGTGCTCCTCTGCGTGCCTCACGCCTACAGAATTCCACCCCTGAGCCCTAAACATTACGATTGCCACGAGCTCCCAGCTAAGGAAGTGGGGCCGGAGGCTAAGTTCCTCTTTCACAGTGACCTGGCACAGAGCTCGGATTTCAAACCTGACTCGGCTGCCCTTCAGCCCTTGGCCTCCACTAGGCAGACCAGAGGGGAAATCAGCACGAACAGAAAAAGATCAAATGGAGTGGCTGGGAGGAGCAGGTTCCCCTGCAAGAAGTAAGCCTGACTAACTTACAGATGCATCAGGAGGGACTCCGGGATCCAAGGTGGTGGAATCCAGAGCAGAGAGGGAGAGAGCTGGGATCCTCCACAGATGTAAAGAGCGAGGGAGGAGACAGGTTGTGCAATAGCCCGTGAAGTATGAGTAGGAATCCAAAAACAGCTAGGGACTGGTGGGTCAGTGGCCAGTGGACCATGTGTAAGGAGTCTACCCCTTCACCATGTGCTCAGAGAGTTTCCCCTTTGTGACTGTGTCTTCATTACAACGAGTACCAGTATGACCATCGACTAAACTGGGAGTGTTGTGATTCATTTGTGGAAGCCCTGTGAACTCTGTTCTGTTGACCCCGTTTCATATACAAGGAAACCATCACAGAGAGGTGGCCACCATAATAAAGGGGCAGTCACGGGTTGAACCCACATCTTTCCGACCACTCCATGCTTACTGTTGAAGGGAAACAGAATTGCTTTGGTGAGAAAAGCCATACTCCAGGCTGGTCCGCCAGAGTCTAACAAGCAGCGAGAAAAGGGGTTTACAGCTGGGGCAGCCCAAGGACATAGGGGGGGCGACCGTCTTCGTGTTGGGGATCTGGCTGATATCTGCATCTGCGTCGGAGGTCTTCTTCTCCAGCCAGGGATGGTGGCATCGGCCTGTAATTAGAGAAGTTACGGGTGGGAACCGGAGGATAACAAGTTCAAGATTTACCTTTAGTACAGAGGTCAGCATGGACAGCATAGTGAGATCCTGTCTCAAAAACAAAAACGCGAAATGAAGTGAGGCCTGGGATATGCTAACAGAATATTGTATTATTTCTAGAATATGGACTAGCAAAGCCCTTGTCTAGTATGCATTCGGCCCTAAACTCTATCCACAGTATTAGAAAACAACAGAAAAGGAAGAGAGATGGACCGGAGAGACGGTGGTTAAGAGCATTTGTTGTTCTTGCAGAAGACCCAGGTTCACCTCCCAGCACCCCCCACATGGTGGCTCAAGCCATCCATAACTCTAGTGTCAAAGGATCAGATGCCTTCTTCTGTCCCTTAGGGCACCAGGCACACACATGGTACACATGCATGCATATAGGGAAAAACACATACATAAAATAGAATAAATATGTAAAAAGAAAAGAAACTCTTCCTCCCCTGCCAGCCGTGTGGACTAGGAGCCAGCCCTTAGTCTCCACGGAGAGGATTGGGGTGGAGAGGATTGGGATGGAGAGGAACAGCCACAGCAGTCCAGGTATTTGCTCACCCTTGATCCAGCAGGGAATCCTTCCTAGACTGCCAGCCTCAGACAGATCAATTGTGCTCTCTAACCCAGTGTCCTTGCCTGTCACATGGAGTTTGTTTGTTTTTCTTCCTATCGCATGCTGTGGACTTGAACTGTACGGTGTCTAGTACCATTAGAGAGTGAATTGGGAGAATCAAAAGAAAACAGTGGTGCTGTGAAAAGATTCCAGTGACAACCTGAACCGAGTGTGCGTCTTGTGAAACAACTCCGTGTCCACATCTTGAATGACGATGATTAAAGTCACGTTTGCTTTGTGAGGCTGGGCATGTTATTGGAAAGGTTTCACTCCAACAGTCCTCAGTCCACAGCTTTGCTTTCTATGGTTTCAGTAATGGACTGGTACAGGGAAAGCATACTTACTATACAATGTTGTATTTTGAGTGACGGAGGGCAGGAGAGGGGAAGGGGGACAGAACACATCCACACTACTTTTAATACAATATTCTGTTAGAAATGTTCTCTTTGTTACTGTTGGTGATCCCCTACTGTGTTTAGTTTATGAATTCAACTTTATCACAGTATCACAGGTATGGATATAGAGGATCAAACAGTCTGGACAGGGTTCGGGACTACCCGTGGCTTCAGACATCCACAGGGAGGATGTCTTAGAGCAGATCCCTCATGAATAAAGGGGTACTTCTCCTTCAGGACAAAGTTCCAGGGAAAAAGTAAACTCAAATTGACTTTTAAGAGAGAAGATGGACTTACGTTCTGAAAAGCCTGCTGTGGTCTAATCAGGTGGTAAGGCCTGATTAAGTGAGGACATCAGATACCCACACTTCTGGTCTCCCATTTATGCACAGGCTCTCCCTGCCTGGCAAGATGGTCATCACAGCCTAGCAGCCCCACTTCCCATAAAGTCCTTGTTTCCTCATCCCATAGACACAGTCCTTTCCGTTATCTAAAGTGATCATGTGACAGAGAATAAGAGGTTCTGATTGGCCTTGCTCAAGACCACGTGCTTCTCCAGCCTACGCATAGGAACTGAAATTGGGCAGACATGATTCTGTAAACAAAAATGTGGGGAGGCAGCCAACCAACCAGCAGTCAGTCACAGCCACCAGAGTCTCCTTCCTCTGGGGCTCCTAACACCAAGGCTCAGCCTTCGCTTGCTGGAAACAGTGTCCCTGCCTCGGGCTTGCGGTTCTGAGGATTTGCTCTTGACAGTTTGAAGATGGCAGAAGTCTGATCTCTTTTTACCCCCTAAGGCATCGTGGAGAAAAATGGGCAGAATAACCCTGGGAGCCAGGATGGTAGCTTCCTGGCTCAACGCAGGGGACAGCCATGGACAGAACTGGGTCCTGACTCCAGGACAGGTTGTGGACAAGGTTCAAGGCACCTTTCATTCCAGCTTCAGTCTGCAGCCAAGAACGGAACTCCTCAGCAAGTGCGGAAGCCGGGGAGCCACAGAAACTGTATTAAGGTGTCTAGCAGGGAGGATTGTCCGCAATCAGGTGATGCCATTCTCTGAAATGACGTGGGTGTTTCAGGGGACTACTCTTCTGCTTTCTCACTGCTTTCCTCTTTATCCTCTCCTGTGTGTGATGGTTCTAGGAAAATTCTGGAATTTAATTTCTATAATCACTCCTCAACGGTACAGAATTGGAAGGGTCTTATCAAGGACGTCATAATGCAGAATGGGGGTAGAGAGCTGTGCCGGATAGTTTTGTGACAACTTGGCACAGCTAGAGTCATCTGAGAGGAGGGAACCTCAATTGGGAAAATGACTCCCTAAGATCAGGCTGTAGGCAAACCTGTAGGGCATTTTCTTAATTAATGATTGATGGGGAGGGCCCAGCCCCTTGTGGGTGGTGCCATCCCTGGGCTGGGGGTCCTGGGTTCTATAAGAAAGCAGGCTGAGAATGGCAGGAGGAGCAAGCCATTGAGCAGCACTCCCCCATGGCCTCTGCATCAGCTCCTGCCTCCAGGTTCCTGCCCTGTTTGAGTTCTTGTCCTGACTTCCATGGTGAACAGTGCTGTACAAGTGTAAGACAAATAACTTTTTCCTCCCTAAGTGGCTTTGATCATGGTGTTTCTTCACAGCAACAGTAACCCTAAGATAACAGCAGAGAGACAATCAACCCTGAATTGATAAGTCCACTTAAATTTGGGGTGTTGGTTTATCATATGTAAATTCCTCTCCTCTCCCCCACTTGAAAACTTAAAACTTTTTTCAAAGTTACCCTGATCTCTCAGCAAGAAGTGATTAGGCCCCACAACACATCTCACCTTGGTATCTCACTAGGATTCCAGAGGCTTTCTCCTCTGCTGTGCCCTACACAGGCAGGTTGACTTCCCAACCACCATGGTGGTCCGTGGTGATAAAGGTTAAAAGCCAAAGTCGGCCAAGAGAGGGAACGTATTGTCAGGAAGCATGCCAGGTGACTTAATTGAATTTGAGCAGTTCTGAGGGGGTGACTGGTTCTCATTTAGGAAATGCAGATTGAATAGCTCGGTCCCTTGTTCAGGAGAGGCATGCAATTTGAGTAGCTCTGCATGAGGCACTGGCAGGCCCGTCAGCCCCACACCACACTCACACCCCTGCTCACGGGGTTGGCTCTGTGCGTTCACTTAAGAGTCACCTGCCTCCCTTCTCCCAGAGACATCCTTTGGAGTTCTGTGGTTACTGTTTTTTAATTTTATCATATTCTGTTTCAAAGTTAATTAATATTCTGCTTTGTTAAAAGTGCGTTTTACAATTTCTGTTCTTACTGTTTCAGTATTTTCTCTGTCAGATTCTCCATTTCTTATTCTTTTTAAAAATGGTTGGTTTTTTTTTTCATTTATTTTGTGACCTTTTTTAAAAAATGATTTTGTGTGTATATGTGTGTGTATGTGTGTGTGTGTGCGTGCATTAGCATACATGCATGTAAGTACCCAGGAGGCCAGAAGAAAGCCTTGTGTTCCCTTGAGTTGGAATTACAAGTAGTTATGAGCCACCCAGTATGAAAACTGGGACCTGAATTCCAGTCCTCTGGAAGAGCAGCAGGTGCTGTCCTTCATTGAGCGTCTCTCCAGGCTCTAATGTAGTTTCAATTCAGTTCTAATTGGGGGAATCTGGTTCTTTTGCGAAAGGGAAAAATGGTCATGATTTTTTTTGCCTACATCACGCACTTGAAAACACTTCCTGGAAATAGTTTACACCTCCTTAAGTAAATAATTATAGCAACAGACCTTTGTGATGGCCCCAGCATGTAAATGCTTTATAATTTAATTTTTACCCCAGTTCCACTGTGTACGTTCCGTTTTGCAGATAGAGATGTGGAGACATGGAGTTGTGTGGGCTACACAGGCTTGCCCATAGCTAAATGGTGATGGAGCAAGGAATGAGTCACTGGTGTTTGCTCCTCTCCACCACCCTGGGCCACCTCCCCCAAAAGGATCTTAGCATCAGGGAATCCAGACATCAGAGTCCCATGAAGCATTCACGGTGTTTCTGATGAAGGAGATATTTTATCATTCCCAAGGAAGGGATTGCAGGGATTAGGTGAAGAAAACTGTGACACTAGCCAACGCTTGATTTATGGGATAAGATAAATTGGCACCAGACAGGGAAATCCCTGGCTTTAGGTAATCTAGCGGAGGACTGTGTGATCTCTGCAAACCAGAGCATTTTATTGGACAGATAGTGATATTTTGATGGCGTTCTCTGGAGACAGTGGGCATCAGAAAGTTCAAACGGACCTTTTGACTTTCAAATGTGTCTCCAGTGGGAATGGCAAGGTGGCTTGAGACTGGAACATCCATTCACCAAGTCTGCAGGTCAGCAGTGCGATTACTTCTGGCCCTTCAGATTTGAATAGTCCAAGACTTACATAACAAGACAGAAAATGAACACTATGCCTTCTCAAAAGAAATGAGGCCTAAGGGCAGTCATATTCCCTACCCCATTTTGTATACAAAGTTTCTTGTAGCAGAGGTTGTTTGAAATAAAATCTGAATGTTGATGGGTATAGTTATACAGGCCGAGGAGCTGTGTACATTACAAACCGTGAGGGTACACTGAGGGTAATTACTATGTTTGACGTGATGACTATAGTTAAATATTAAACACTAGAGCTGGGAGTCCCTGGGCACAAAATAATGAGATTAATGCCCTACATCTTTTCGGTCCATTGACCTCCTTTCTTTTTAGTCCAGATAGATGCCCAGAAGGGCCACTCAACTGAAGCTTCATTCCAAGACCAAAGCTAAGCCCAGTGCCAACTCCCTTAGGATTAAGCCCAGAGCCACAGGCCCAGATACTCTAAGGCCTCACGTCAGCAGATAGTCAGCTGCGTCCTTCCCTTCTCCCCCCTTCATCTTCTTAGTTGTTTTTTAACATACATAAAAATGGCATGTATTTGTAAAGTGCCATGTGATGTTCAATACATGTCCATTGTATTACATGTGAACATGGTGTGGCGTTCCCATGGTTAAACATACACTTGGTCATTTTCCATTTTCTTATGGTAAAATCCCTCAAACTTCTTTCTGCTATTTCAAATTTATATGCAGTATATTACTGTTATCATAGTCATCTTAAAATGACCCACTGGCAGATGATAGACAGCCGATAGACATTTATAAGATACAATAAAGTAGCTTTGAAAAAATGAAATGAAGTCATACACAATAGAAATGCAGATTTTTAATTAGATTCAACAGGCACAAAATTGTATTTGAAGAATATCAAGAGTGCACAGAGTTAGACGAAAGGAAAAGAATTACAGAATCATGCATGTGGGTCATGGGAGAAGGGTATGTCTAGGTGATTAATATTATGTCAGGGATGTGTTGGTGTCAGATTATGATAGAAACTTCTATATCACTTACTCTCAACCTGTATGTTTGTGTCCCCAAGGAACCAGCAACACACGTTTCATGGAGTGGCAGTGACTGCCACTCAAGAGCTAAGTAAGGGGCCTCAGTCTTTGCTCCAGCCTTAAGGGCCCTTAAATATCCAGGGTCCGAGAAGCTTCCTGGAGAAGCAGATGTCTTTGATACAATGAGCCCGAGCCCTAAGAATAATATGCCTGACATTGATTCAAACCATTTATCAGAGGGGTATGAGAACAGATGATGTATTTCAGAATTCAGGCATGGAGTTATTGATCGAATGAGAAATTAAGACTTATGGTTATTATAGTAAAGGGCAGGGAAGGGGAGTGGGCCACAGGGCCTAAGGTCCTGGATAACCTGTTCAACTTGATCTACAATAATTGAAGTCAGGGAGTGCTGGTGAGATCAGCGCCTGCTGATTGTATCTGCTCTCAGTGCCTCTGGCTGAGCGTTTTTATTATTTTATTTTATTTATTTTGATGGGTGTGAGAAAGGCTCTGTGCACAGAACACTCATGTCTGCCTTGGCGCTGCTGGCTATGGGGAGGGAGGGATCATGCTGCCTCTTTCTCTGATGCCTCTGACCTCGCACAGCACGGCACAGTTGCAGCCTCCTCATTCTCTTCCTTCTCCTCCCTTCCTATTCATACCCTACCGCTGCCTGCCTTGGCCCTTCCTGTTTACCAAAATCGGACCTAGTATAGTCAAACGCTTGCTAGGTGCACTCACCGTGTGCTCATGGACAGACAAAACACGCTTTGCCAGTCAGATTATGTGCACATTGATAAACATTTGCCACATCACGCATGCCCAATATCAGTGTCTCTTTCACAATGACAAAAATTGCACATTGAGACAGCTTCTAGGAGGGCCCTCCCTGCATGCAATTGCTGGAAGTTACTTTCTTTTAACACAGTGGTTCTCAACCTTCCTAATGCTGAAACCCTTTAACATTTAATACAGTTTCTCACGTTGTGGTAATTCCCAGCCATAAAATCGTTATTGCTGCTACTTCATGACTATAATTTTGCTACTGTTATGAATCGTAATGTAAATATCTGATATGCAGGATATCTGATATGTGACCCCTGTGAAAAGGTGGGTCCACAGGTTGAGAATTGCTGTTTTAACAACTAATATCTTTCTAGCAAAATATAACGTAACAAAATGAAGAAGTCCTCTGTCAGTACAGAATGATCGGTTTTCTCCCAGTTGACTTTTTGCTTGGTTGTTTATTTTTTGGTTTGTTTGTTTGTTTGTTGTTTGTTTGTTTTGTGGTGAGCCTGGGATTCTAAAACTCCTGCTTTTCCTGTCTCTACCACCCAAATGCTGGAATTGCAGGGGTATTCTACCACACTCACTTACAACCATGACTTTGCATGAACTTCTAGTCTTACACTCATTTCTTCTGTAACATCACAAACATTTCCCCATGCCAATGAATATCTTTCTGGCCCAGTGTTTTTAGTGACTTCATAATTGACTGCATAGATATAATGCTTTACCTCACGAATAACATGTTCGTTTGTTTTCTCTGGCATTTCTGCAGGGATCAGTAGGTCACAGTGCATCTTTGCAAATGTGTCTCTGTCTCCATGATTATCTCTTTAAGTCCATGGCCTTGCTGCATGGATCAAAGGCTATAGAACATTCTGGGATCTCCTCGAAGCCTTCCTGCACTGTATACGTTGGAAAGTACTATGGGTGCCAGGAAGAGCTTGGGCTGTGGGGGATGATGGTCCTTGGTCCTAATCCTCACTCTTTGGCCCATGACTGCCATTCCATAAACCTCATTGTTTTGTTGCTAACAATGAAAGGGATGAAAGGGAAAGCTGCTTTTGTTTTCCAAGCCAGCTTGGAGGCCCTTTGGTGAAGTCATGCCTTCACCTCAGATGTGCTGGAACATGCATGAAAATTGGACTCCTTTCTCAGCCTGCCATCTCCATCAGCTTGCGCAAGTCCCCGAGCCTGGGCACTGCTCCGCAGTGCATTTTGAGTGAAGAGGAAAGAGTGTGGGGGCTGGAATTTGAAAGGCATGCAGAACCGGTCGCATTCTTCCTTGCTGTATCAGAATAAAACCTCACTGACTAAATGGCTCCAAGATGGAAAAGCACTTGGATTAGAATCTTCTCAGGGTGGGGCCTGTTCTCCACAGGGTGGAGCCTCATAGTTCTGCTGCTGCTTCTCCAGCACACTGACATTATGCGGTTCTGAAATCCAGGAGCTTGGGGAGACCTTTGGATCCTGTCTTTCTCAGGGCACTTAAGGGTAGAGAGAGAAAATATGCCTGCTGACCCCCAGCAGAGCTGTGTACCCCTCCTTTCCCCTCCTTGGTGGAAGCCTACAAAGGTGAATACTGAAAAATGTGGGAGGGTGCAAGGCTGTGGTGAGCTTTCTGCTGAGCCCCGAGTCCTTAAGCCGGTCCCTGCTTTCACAGCAGTGGGCACATTTGTATGTTTGGATTTTCCAGGAGGGATAAATCACACAAACAGAGGGCCTCTGGATTCCTTGGGGGAGCCCAGCCCCCTCGAATTGAACACATGCCCCATTCTGCAGGCTGCGCAGAGCGGCTGCGTACACCGCTCTCATCTGAAGGGCGTGCTCTGCAAAACTCATTCTTGGAGAGAACTTTCTTTGTGCCACAGTTCAGCCTTTTAGACTAAACAGACAAAGAGAAAATAGTGAGGTGAGGGCAAGAAGAGTTCCTTCTGTGCAACAGAGGAGGGAAGGAATTGCTCGGGCTTCGTGGCCTCTGCTGTGGCGACTCTGTTCCTTGTTGACAGTGGTGCCCAAGCCAAGAAAGATGCTGGGAAATAGATCCTGTTGTTCATTGTGGCCTGATCCCCCTTTGTTTTCTGCTCTGCTTGCATGGTGCTGTGAGCCTGGCTGGCCTCCAAACGCACATCTTGTCCTCTCCGGAGCCCCAAGCAGGCCTGTGGTATTCGGCCTGCACAACAGCCTTCGTTTAAAATCAAAGCGTTGAAGGTTGATCTGGTTTGAACACAAATCCAGAGCTTGGGGTTCTTTGGCATGTGAGCCCCTCGGGGACCAGAGCCCTGTTTCCCCCACTATGAGCCTAAAGTGATGTTGAAGAATTGTGTCCTCTTTGATGCCTGAGAAACCAGTGCCTGGCTAGTTTCCCATCCTCCAATACTGTCCATCCGGCAGTCGAGCTGCTCTGTGGTACACACATCCTGTTTTCATTACAAGGTGCATTTTGCTGGCAGGCCCCTTCGCTCCAGCCACCCCTAGGTCCCAATTCCTGTTAGCTGTGACCCCCTCGTTCTATTAACATGCTGACTGAGCCCGGAGTAGATGGCAACACTCACCCACCCCACCCCCCTCCAAGGTTAAGCTTCCAACCCAGGGAGAGAATCTTGGACCAGCAATTTCGGGAGACAGTTAAAAGATTAGATAGTAAATTTACTTAACAGAGACTAATCGCCTGGGACTGGATTTCATATCCTGTTTTGAAATAATGTATTTTCTTTTGTGCTCTGGCCTGAGTCTGTCATCCCTCTTCTAATAATGAGAGGCACCGGATTTTTAATCTTTGACCCTCTTCCACATAATCTAATCACAGCGGTTTTCTGACCCTCCTCTCCTTATTTGGCAAAGTTCTGGAAAGAGAATCATTTCTCGGGCATAGCTGAGCCATGTTCTCCTTCTCCCTAAGGGTCTGGGTTGACAGGTAAAACCAGATTCTGTTAGTGTCCATCTTTTGGCCCTTACAAGTAGGGCCTGTTCAAGTAGAGGGAAAAAAAAACCAAAGCGTTGATGTCTGAATCAGGTGAAGGAGAGCAAGTAGCCGACAGGTGCTGTAGGCCACCGTAGCTGGAGAGCTGTGAATCCCGCATGGGAACAGTCTGAGGCAAGGCGCTGGCTGCTGAAGCTAGGGATGAGGCCATGTGATCCTCCAGTTATCCACACATGGAAACTTAGCGGACTTTCTTCCCTGTCAAGCTGGGAGGTCTTTGGGAGTCTCGCCTTTCCTCTTAGGGTTTGGCTCGTAGACGGGCGTTTGACCCCGGGCAGTACATACTGAGGTCTTCCTTTATGTGTGGCGTCTCTTCAGACTGTCTGGCTTTGGGAGTTGCCCTGACAGGAATCTTGGAGGAAGCTGGGAGGTTAGGTTTAGTTCCAACTGAAAATGGAATAGATGTAAGTGAATAACGGCGTTGCTCTCACTCTCCCGGCCCCCACCTATTCTCTCCATTTAGGAGACTGTGATTGTTGAAGGAGCTGTAGGCAAGATCTACCTACAGCCCCTCCCTCCCTCTTTGCCTCAATGACAAAATAAAACCAAGACCTTTAGCTACTCAGCCAGGGTTGACCAGCTGGTAGTAACAAAACACACCCAAACCTGGCTCGTGAAATAAAGGATATGGGGCAGGGCTTTGAGGCTGAAAGGGAAGGTGGAGAAGGAGTCAGTCAGCTTGGGAGTGTGTTGAGAGGTCGGTGGCCCAACAGTCACACCCAGACATCAGTGCTGCTGAAGGGGGGCGCCTCTGGGCCCCCATTTCCTCCCTTTTGCCTTGGACTCATATGCCACAGGGAGACTTGTGGTTTGGCGTGGCCTCTCACCTGGCCAGGACAAGCTAATGCATCTTGATGAAGGTTCTGCCAGACTGCATCCAGGGAGCATCAGCAGGTACCACAAGGGTGTAGCGGCAAGCAGAACAGTCCTAAGGAGGCTGTAACGGCTCTCGGCAAGGGGCAAGGTTCCCTTCCTTCACAGTGCGCCAGCATCCTTACCTCTCCTCTTGTTACTGTGGCACCCAGTGTCTCCTGGAAGCTGAGTGTTTAGGTGGAGATAATTTCATTCCTGTTGACTCTTCCGGGTTCTCACTTGCCGTCATTAACTGCCCTCCAGGGTCCCTTTGCCCCCCACTCAGATCTCACCCTCTCCCCTGTTTTCACAGCTGAGATAAAGAATTCATAGATAAAGTAAGTAGCCGGCCCCCACCCCATCCCTAGCTCTGTGTAGTCACCTCCCTGGGTGTGTCTGTGTCACCCTCCTGGGAAATGTGAGCAGGGAAATGGGTCCCTTTAGCCAGTGAATGGTGCTTTGTTATTTTGATGCATGAATGCAGAAGGAATAAGAGACAAAATAAAGTTAATAATACATTGCAGTGTAGATAATTCATCACTTAAATCAATAGGAACTGCAGGTCACTGAACTGGAACTGGTGTTACTGTGATCCAAACATGGAATTAATAATTGAAACTACACTGATCTGTCTTCCTGGAATGGGAAGACAGACAACCCCAGGGATAGATACATTCAGCACAGGAGGAACAAGGCGATGGAGATGGACAGATGATTCATTTAATGCCTATAGCTGTCACATACAGTAAATATGAAAATCTGCTTTCTATCTGGAATCCGCCTCATTTGGGAGCGAGGTTAGCTGAATTATATCCTCAACTCTGTGTTTATTTTCTCATCTATTGCCGGGATTTCACATGATCGGTTAGCATGGAATGCCTCTTTCTCCGAGGTTAGGAAGGCTTTCTCACAGTGATAGGCAGTGGTATGCACAACATGTGTGCTCTATTACCTCCCCCACAGCCTCCTGAAGTCTGTGGGGGATTCTAGACTTAGTTGGTTGGTACTATAACCATATTGAAGACAGTCAAATCAGTGATGCAGAACTCACAAAGGAGCAAGGTAGAAAAGTCCCAGAGATATTCTGGGATGTACCTTGTGGTACAACTTGGGGCAAGCTCCATGTTCTCTCTGAGTCTCAGTCCACCTCCCAGAAAGCTAATGATAGCACTAGCTTCAAAAGAGGGCTTGAGGGCTGGGTGGCATAATAAGTGTGTTTAGATCACAGTGGGTACCTGATATCCAGCAATATCTGACTTTATCCCTAGAGGTGGTCATGGAGGTACCAGGCCAGGGTGAAGGTAGGCATCAGTGGTGCTAGAGAGGCATTCATTTTGGCCAGGATGAGATAATGCATCTTGATTAAGGTTCTGCCTTAATCTGTGTATGCAGAAGTCGGGGTGAGTGTGAAATGAACGGAACCCTGAGCAGGGTGACCACAGACAGCTCTGGACACATGGTCAGTGTAGGGAGTGTAGAGGTGGAGTTAGGCAGAGTCAGCGTGCTCTGCCTAATAAAATAGGGGGGAGTGAGAAACCATCTTCTAGAGGACTTCTGGGGAGAGAAGCAAAGGAGGGAATCCACGCACGAAGACAAGCTGGAGCCTGTCTAGGGAAGTAGCTGGAGTTTAAGAACAGATGCTTAAGAATTCATTTTTAGGGCTAGAAAGATGACTCAGAGGTTAAGATCACTGAATGCTCTTCTAGAGGTCCTGAGTTCAATTCCCAGCACCCACATGGTGGCTCACAACCATCTGTAATGAGATCTGGCACCCTCTTCTGTATACATAGTAAATAAATAAATCTTAAAAAAAAAGAATTCATTTTTAAACCTCCCTTCTTTTTTAAGATTTATTTTTGTTTTTCTCAGTTATGTGTATGTGGGGCATGGGGTGTGTACATGTGAATGCAGGAGACCAGAGGCATCAGATTCCCCTGTAACTGGAATTACAGGAGGTTATGAGATGCCCAGCCTAGGGCCTGGGAGTTGAACTCAGTTCTTTTGCAAGAGTATACATTTTCTTGATCACTGAGCTATCTCTTCAGCCCCAAGACTCTCTTTAGAACCTTCTAGTAGTATCTACTTTATGCACATTCTGTTTTTCCAGGAAGGGAGTTGGTGTGTGTTTTTACTGAGTTGGTTTGTCTGTGTGTGTCTGGGTAGATATATTCGTGTGTGTGTGTGTGTGTGTGTGTGTGTGTGTGTGTGTTTGTGTGTGTGTGTGTGTTACACTGTGAGCATATATGTGCCTATATGTCAGTGTTTGTATGTGTATGGGTGTCATTGTGTGTTTGTGTGCAGAGAAGTATATTTGTAGATGGTGTATCTATAATTATATGTATGTATGTGGATTTTTTTTTTCTTTCTCTGTGTATCTTACGTACATGCGTGTCCCGGAGCAGGGATGGGCATAATCAAAGGAAATGTGCTAGGTTTGCTAGCTTGAGGGACATGGCCTGTGACATTGGCTCTAGGGAGCCTGGGGACATGGAGCTTCTTGTGCCAGTCAGAGAGGTCTGCTCCCCACTTCACCTGAAGAAGCTGGGTGGACTTTTGGGGGCCAGCATCAGCCAGTCACTGGGAAGCACTTAGTGTAGGAGTATCTCTCTGTGTACACCTGAGTTTCTGCTCAAGAGAAGGATTATTTGACCCTTGGCTTTTCTGCCTAGCTGTAGCATCCATCTGAGGTGCTTTGGCAATTTGGTCATCCTGGAAAAGAGAATGAGGATAGACCAGTTCCCTAAGCCCCAAAGGGAAGGCAGCACCGAGCAGATTTCTAGAGAGTAGACTTTTGGGTTCTTCCCCATCTACAGATGAGGGTGAGTACCCAGAAGCCAAGGACCACTTCTTCCAGGACTCCTGAATTCCTCCAAGCAGCTGCGTTTGGATGCACGAGAGTTATAGAGTGTGGTGGAAGAGATAAGGGTCATCTGAGCCCTAGCATGCTGGGTAGAAGGCTCAAGGCAGACGAAAGCCAAGCCTAAGATCAGGGGTAATCTCTCTTCTTCTTCTTCTTCTTCTTTTTTTTTTTTTTGGTTTTTGGAGACAGGGTTTCTCTGGAACTCACTTGGTAGCCCAGGCTGGCCTCGAACTCACAGAGATCCGCCTGCCTCTGTCTCCCGAGTGCTGGGATTAAAGGCGTGCACCACCACCGCCCGGCTCTCTTCTTTTTTAATGATTCCAACGTCCAACAGGCGGTTCTAAGGGTAACTTTTGTAGGGGATAGTTTGGACCAGTAGCGATGTAGATGTCTGAACACCAATGGTGACCTTGAAAATCCTCTGTGTCTAGAATCCTGCCCCTTCAAGACTCAAAACTGAGAAACAGCTTTTTAGCTTCTGTTATCTAGGGGAATCTGACCTTCTGGAATGGCAAGGGTGGAAGTAGGGTTTGAACTGGAAAGGTGAGGGGCTCTGCAAAGGATGCTTCTATCATTGCCGAGCTGGGCAGTGTACCTGCGCTTCACACGTCAAATGCCCTTGTAAATGTGACCCTAGTAAATGAGGGGAACATAAGGCAGTGAGCCAAGCTCCTACAAAGTCATGGGACCTTTAATTAGCCACTTCATCTCTTTGGATATTAATTTTCTAAACTTAAGGACAAAGTGAAAATAGATAAGAAAGGAAGGAAGGAAGAAAGGAAGTAAGGAAGGAAGGAAGGAGGGAGGGAGGGAGGGAAGGAAGGAAGGAATGTGCTGTGAGCCAGGGCTCTCTCTCATTTCCCCACCTTGACACAGTGGAATTGGATTACCAGCGGCCAGAATTTACAAAGTATGAGTGTGTCCCATTTTAGTACTGAAATCAGCTAATATTTGTGATGTCCTCCTTATTCACGAGAAAAGTGCTTCCTTCCTGTGTCCATCATGCTGTGTGTAGGGATAAAGGAAGTAGATCAAGGCAGGGTCCTGTTGGTCATTGGCTCCTCAGGAAGGGAACTATGGAGGATTTATAGTTGTTCTCAGAATTTTGAGGGTTCTACTATTTAGAACTTTGCTCATTTAAGCTCAGGAGGCATTTACCTCTTAAGTATGGACGTATACAAATTGTGAGGGTCTGGAGCTGAATTGGTGGTGGTGTAATTCTTTGGGGGCCCCTGGTGCCCTTTCAGGGTCACAAAGGACAGAGGAAAATCCTAGCTGTCAGAATTCCCGTTCTCCTGGGCCCCTTCTTCAAGGAGACAGGTCTGGTTTTATCTGATTTATAACTTAAGATTTTCAAGTCAGAATTCATTTAAAGTAAAGATCCATGATGGGTTGAGGGAGGATACAGGAAGAGACAGATGATCTTTAAAATCTAAGCACTCCCATTTCTAAATCCTTGTGATGCTCAGAGACCCAGACAAAAATCAGAGTTTATGAGTTTGGGGCAGATGAGTCCTGAGCTATTACCCAGCTCTCTGCTAGTTTCCAAATAAGGGGTGCAGATCCCTTTCCTTCACCCCAGTCATCCTGAAGCCATTAAATCATAGAGCTGATTCTCATTCTTACACTGACTGTGTGTTGGCCAGAATTCCACAAAGCCACCTTCAACACTGAGTGAGTGAATGCAGGATGGTTGCTGCTTGGGGAAATAGGCCCACATGTACAGTATGCACATTTCTTACATAGGCAGCTAACCCTGGGAGACTCCCTTTATTTTACGGGAAAGTGAGGTTTAGAAATGCTAAGTGGCTTGTCTGCAGTTGTCACACCAAAGGTGTCAAGGACTAAGACCTCATTAATGGTCTGGAAACCAGAGCTTCATGCCTCTCTGCTTGTCTTGCCCCTCACCCACCAACATCTGCTCATCTCTGGGAGAGCTGAAACCAGTCAGAAAGACTTTATTTTGTTGGACCTCAGTAAGACATCAGCTCAGGACCTAGAATCCAGCCTCTCGGGGATTTTGTTGCCCTGTACATGTCTTCAGTTACCACTAAAGCACTGGGAAGACTGTTGGGAGTGGCAGATTAATTTTAGGGAAAAGATGAATTGCAAATAGTGAATCTCTGATAATGAGGATCCACTCTTTTACCTGACACCAGCCATGTATGCTGTATTCACAGCTAGGTAATTCTTTATTCTACTGTTTTACTCTTCCAATGCACCGTCCTCTTATGTATCCGTTTGTCTCATATGGTATTCAGATGGTCAGGTGACCTGGATGAGCCCTTGAATAAAGTCTGAAGTTTCCCATTGCTGCTAATGAAAAAAAAAAAAATAAGGGGAGGAAATAAATGCACTGTAAGAAGAACTGTAGTTATCATCACGTGCCCCTGATGGGTACTTTCTTATAGGATAGTGGTGTCGTGACATTATAATGAGGCTGAAAAATTGCTACCGTCTAATTGGAGCTTTCCAGTGTGTTGAAAATGATGTATCACTCACGTGTTTGTGTGATGCTTGCTGCTCATGGAAGCCAACCTACGGTGCCAGTCACATGGAAGTACATTCAGTTAGGTGGAAAGTCGCACATGCAGTTGGCTGGAATACGCTACGCTTGATAAGGACAACCAATGGATGTGCTCGGGTGTGTGTATTCACTATCCCTTTATCACTTGTTCAAAGTGTACTCTTCATAAAGTGTACTGGAAAACGCTGTGCTGTGTCAGGCCAGTATAGCCTCACACATCTCAAGGTTATTGCCTCTCTTGACTCCATTATTGTCTTCTGTGTTTGTTTAAATCCTGGGTTGTTTTACCCCTTGTAGCCCAAGGCACAGGAGGCTACTCTATTATCCATATAGGAAAGTTACCCAGGGACGGAGCTCTCAGAACATACCCTGTCACTAAGTAACGTGTGACCATATATGCGACAGTTGCCTCTCTTCCCCGCTACTTCCTATGGCCCCACCCTTCCCTGGCTCCTGCCCCATAAAAGGCAAGTGCTATATAAAATCTAGTGGACAGCTAGAACAACGGACCCGAGAGTTGGTGGAAGTCAGTATGAGCTTAGGGCTAAAGTATCTTGGCTGCAGGAATGTCCCCAGTCTCCCTGAGGTGTGTGTACACGTGCAGAGCAAAGGGTAACTAAAGTCTTCCTGGAAGTGAGTGTGACTTAGGAGGCTCAGGTAAAGACTGTATTCCTTTTAAGTGTCAGTGTTCTCTCACCCAGCGCCATGTAGACACCAGGCCACAGGGCTTGGCCAAGGTGATAGGACAAACCTACGTGTGCCCACATCTATTCTTGCATGTGTGTCTTGGTGCTTTCCTGTACTGAAGTCAGGTCATTAGGAACAAGGAGGGACTTTGGATACAAGCTCTGAAGGAGAACATCACCTTGTAGATGAGTCCATCTAAAATTGGGAGCATAAGGCTCACAGGATATGGGACCCTGCAGGAGCAAGTTTTCAGGGTCCAATGTTGTGTTTTTCATATTTGGTTCTGTTAAGAAGACAAATACCATCTAGATTCACCCACATGTGCTTATCAGAGCCAAATATGAAGGGTATCCGGTAAGCCACTGTTACTGAATTGCATCAGCCTTGGGTTCCTCCTCTGCAGAGAACAAGTGTCTTCATCATCTGATAGTCTGAAGAGCCAGTGAGGTAGACTTACCATGATTCCTTCCTGACAGTGAATGACAAGCACATGCCGTGACCATTTTTCCTAGGGGAACATAGACAAAACATCTACTCACTCCAGATAAGGCACCATGACAAATGAAAATCACGATTCTACCAAAGTCCAACTTGGCAAAGCAATGGGTCTGTTCACATTATGTACAGAGCATAAGTGAGGGGTTAGAGAAACATGGATGATTCAAGGCTCAGCTGCATCATCAGAAAGGAAAGCTCACTCAAACCTGGGTGACAGCTCAAAGCCACCCTGGAGGGCACTGCACAACTGGCAGGCAGCTGGCTGGCCAGCACAGAGTCTTCACTCCTCAGCAACTCTTGTCACCTGTATAGCCCTGGGGAGGGGCCTTGTGAATCTTGTGCACCTCGGCTTTCAGACATGTAAGCTTTGATCACTTCCTGAGTGTTATGAGTCTCCCTCCTCAGAGGAAATTGCATCAAAACAGCACTACAAGTTGATCATTGTGACAATGGTTATTACTATCTTATCACTGGGAAAAGTTACTCAGAGGAAAAAGTGTAAGTAATTTCCAAGGAGAAGTGAAAGCATTGGTGTGCAAAGAATGTATATCCAAATGCTTATGGCAGCATTATTCACATCAGCCAAAAAGAGTGAACAGTGCCAGTATCCATCAATGCTTCTATGGAGAAACTTTTGTGATATGTTCATAGAAGGGATTTCAGCCATAAAAATGAATGCAGTACTGATACATGCTTCAGCATACATAGATGGGCCTTAAAACATGCCGGGTCAAAGAGACCTGGTACCAAAGACCACATATTTTATGGCTCTTTGTCAATGGAAGACAAGAATGGAGAAGTCTGTGAGCTGTAAGGTAGATCAGTAGCTGCTAA
This sequence comes from Peromyscus eremicus, assembly GCF_949786415.1. Taxonomy (NCBI): domain Eukaryota; kingdom Metazoa; phylum Chordata; class Mammalia; order Rodentia; family Cricetidae; genus Peromyscus; species Peromyscus eremicus. The sequence goes on from NC_081423.1 coordinate 19,395,551, forward strand.
GTGCTGAGTAGGTGAATTGAGACGTAGACCTGGCTGGCTAAAAGCACTCTTAGTGAGGTTTCTTTCTTGGAGGATGACAATTGTCAAACATTGGCCAACTTTGAGAGAGTTGCACTTACCTGTGAATCCGCTGAAGCCTGGGGTTGTACAGTTGAAGCAGAAGTGTATCGTACGTCAACCACATCTCAGTAAAGCTGTTTACAAATTTTTATTACAAAAGGAGGAATTTCTAGATGATTTGCTTGAGAGTGTGGGACAGAGGTTGACAGTGAGGAACTGTAGTTACGTTCAGGGAAGTGATGGACACAAGGCAGCAGCGTCCTGTCTCCTGTCTTTGGGCCCTGGAAGGACAATATCTTGAATTGATGGGAAACTGAGGATTAGTTAGCATCCTTAAGTTGGGAAGAAGGTGAAAGGTCATCTAAGGAAAGCATGCCCCAGTCACTCTCAGCATTTTTGCTCAGCCAAACACTTCCTAATCTTTGCTTATAGCCAGAACCTAAAACTGCATTTGGGGATATTTGTGGCATGGCTTTGGAGGAGACAGGACTTGGGAAGAGATTGCATTTGACTCCGTAGTGGGAGGAGAGAGGAGAGTGACCACAGCTGCCCTGACTTGTGGCTGAGATGCTACATGCTCCTCACACCCAGCGTGAGGCCTCCCGGCAATCTCTGAGTTAAACCAGACAGAGTCAGGTCCACAGAGAACAGCAAAAGCAAGAGAAAGAAAGGGGCTACTAGGTCTGAGTGCCTCGCTGGGAATTTAACAACACACTGGCAGCTTCCCCAAGGCCATCTCTTAAATCCCTACAGCAGTGGTTCTCAACCACTTGGACCCTTTAAGACCGTTCCTTATGTTGTGGTAACCCACCCCACTAAAAAATTATTTCATTGCTACTTCATAACTGTAATTTTCTACTGTTATGAATCATAGGACCCACAGGTTGAGAAACCACTGCCCTACAGCATCCCTGAAAGTTGCAGTCCACCTGAACAAATGAGGAAACAGGATATAACTTTCCAGAAGGTACTCAGTGGTTGCAAGGAGAAATTGATTCAAGTCTTTGAACTAGGGTATCATCACCAAATGCACCCAGGAAAGGGGGGCAGAGCACCATAATCTGGCTAGTAGATCCAGCCAGAATGCCAGAAGTCCTTCATTCCCTGATTTCTTCCTCTACTGTGAAAACATACATGCTGTGTTTCCTGCCCAGTCCCCAGCCTGGGCCAAGCTCCTCACCTGGGACCTCCCTGCCGTGCATGTCTGGCTGCTCCCACCCTGCCCAGCCATCCTGTGCTCTGCTATGAGCTTCCTCCTCTCCAGATGCACACAAGCGCACCTATGGGTACCTTACCTCCCCCTGAAATGCTGTTCCAGCCCCTCTCACTGCTGGATGCTGCTCTGTCTCCACATCTCTTCGGGCTGTCCTTCCTCAGAGAATCCTTAGCAGCTCATCTAACATGGCCTCCCACCACTGCTCACCATCAGCCGCTGTGATTATCTCCTGTTGAACACTTCTCTTTTTGGCCAAATGCATCTTTGTAACTTATATATAGTCTCACTTCTTTCCTAGTTTTATAAGTATAAACGTGTGGAGGAGGAAGGCAGGAATTGAAATCTCCCATTTCCCCCAAATAGCCCAGGAACCTGGGATAGTGCCCTGCTCACAGAAAATGCTGGAAGGAGCAGTGTGGAAGAAGAGGCAGAAGGATTTTGCCTTCAGAGAGAGAACTGCACAGCAGGCATTCATTATCACTGTCATTTGTGTGTGTGTGTGTGTGTGTGTGTGTGTGTGTGTGTGTGTGTGTATGCATGTGTGCGCATGTACCAAAGCACCGTGTACAGATCAAAGAACAACTTTATGGAGTTGGTTCTCTCCTTCCACATTTATGTGGGGTCTGGGGATCGAGTGCCTGCTGAGACATCTTGCCGACACCGAGAGCAGACATTCCTATACAGCTGAGTGCCAGGATACCTGCTTTTCCTGGCTACTTGCTATGAGCATCTGAATGCCTTTCCCATACGTTTACTTCTGCTAGTATTTATTGAACACATCTTAATAAAATGAAGTCAGTTTCTCAGTGACTGAAAATAGGTGTCCTGGGACACAGGGCTAATGAGTGCTAAAGCTTACATCTGTGTGTTGGGGTTCTAGTCTGCGTTGTTGAGTTGGGGACAGTAAGGGGCTGACTGTCTAGAAAAGAGGCAAGTCTCATCTTTAGCGTTCACTCGGTACAGGCCTTGCAGTCAGACAGGGCCACCGAAGGAGTGGCTCTCCGGTTTCTATGTAGTGCCAGCCACCTAGTGAGGTTGGCCTCAGACTGGCCTCACCAACTTCCCATGTGTCTAATGTAGTCCAGAGCAGGAAAACCCCATGCCTGTGCTCCGCAACTGGGACAGGGGCCTACAGCAGAGATCTCAGGTGCTGTGTGCGTAGAAATGGGAAGATGATGCTAGAATGCGCACTCTGGCACACACTTGCAGCAGAGGAGTCGGCCCGCAATGTCTTCGTCTCATTGAGTCTCATCTGTCTGATTTCTGTACAGTATACACTCCACAGATGAGAAGGCAGCCTTTATTTTTGAATCACCAACACTTGCAGTAATGTTTAACCTCAAGGGGTTACATGAGTGAGCCAAGAAGGGCCTGAGTGCCACAGTTACCCCCTAGCATGTCTGGGCATTCGTTGTGGGGCAGGTTTGTCTGGGTCACCCCTACTGATCCAATGCCTAGAATGTGCTTGGCTAAAATAAGCCCTCAATAAATATTTTCAGAGTAGAAAATGCTCCATTTTACAGATGAGGAAGCTGAGCTATAGGAATTGTATACATCTTGAACACTGCATACATATTCACGGTCACATAGCCAGTACATGGTGAGAATCCAGGCTTTTAATAGTGAGAGTATGAAACTATATAAAGGTGGGCTGTCAGCAAGGGTGCTGTCCCAGGTAAGTTTGCTCACCATGAAGCAATTTTAAGTGGTGGGATTTGGAGACAGAAAGCATCCCAAGGTTGGACTGCCGCAAAGCTCCTGCTTTGAGTTCTCCCATGATGCTTTGCTTCAGAAGAACGTTTTTTGTTTTTAGAGGGAAAGCTGATAAGGAAGACCTATTGGTACCTCCACTCCGTTGCTCAGAATGGCTGGCTGTTTCTAGGACTTTAAAGGAACCCCGAGCTAAGCATTCTCTCACCTCACCAGAAGCCTGAACTGCCACAGGGAGAGTGGGTTTGTGAATACTGCACCTGTCACAGCAGGTTCGGAGGGTCTCCTTCCTTTTCTCAAGCCATCAACATTAGCCCTATCAGGAACCCACCTTAGGAGCATGAGTCCGTCTGCCCCTTTGCTGATCTCTCTGTGGCCATCTTTACTGTGACATGCAAGAGGGTGGGTCCTCTTCCTCTCAAGCTTACCTTGAATGGGTCAAGTAGACCCCACTCATCCCTTCCATCTGGGGCTGTGGAGAAGTCAGTGCTAATAGCCATGGGCAGGCGTCACATGAGCTCACTAATTCCCCTTCCAGTTAAACGTTGACTCCTCACTGGAAAGAAGCCTGAGGTACAATACATCAACTGAGGAGAAAATTAAAAGCCAAAACCCCTCCAGTTTATTCATCACAACCTAAAATGGACAGGTATGTCTACATTCCAGCTGCGGCTCATTTAACAGCTCCCAATGTGTCTGTTTGAAGGGAGAGGTGTGGACACGCACCGGGGGGGGGGGGGGTAAGGTAAACCCCAAGCCACAAACCCCAGCTACTCCCCCAGTCCCATCACTTTGTTCCTCTCTGCTGGGTAAGCCAAGGCGGGAGTGATTCTGCATCTGAATGATTAATCTGTAGTAGTATTCCAAGGTTGGCCACTCTTGGTGGAGGGGGAGTGCAGTGCTCTAGATTACTAAGAAAAAGCTCTGGACTAGGAAAGCAAAGCCCTGACCACAGATTCTGCCTCAGATTTCTCTAGACATTATCGTCATTTTACAGGTGAAGATTGGAGAGTGATAACGACTTACCCAGCATCCCACAGCTATGGGGAAAAAATGGGAGATAGGGCGAATCCGACTCTGTCAGACAAAGACTTACAGAGATACCTGCCCAAGACACTGATGAGTGAACAAGTACAGTTTAGTAGGATAGTTTCAGTTGTAGGGTGAGGTGGAAGCAAATGGCTGTTAGGTGAAAAGCTGAGATTGCATCATGTCTCCTCAGTGACATTTATGCTCCTTGATGGCACGTGCTACCAAAGGAAACACAGTTGGGTCTGTAAAGGGTTCCCGTTGTGATGCCTAGTACAGGGCTGATAAAAAAAAAATGACTTACAGTCAGCATTGAAGGGACACTTGCCAAGGTGGTGACAGGAACAGATTCCTGTCTCAGCTGCTACCAAAAGGTGGAGACAGGAGCTCCCTCCCTTGCCATATTTGGGAAGGGAATGAGCTTGAAGACTATCTGGGAGAGGCCAGTGAGATACTAACATCACACATAGAGAGTAATGGGTTCACAAGGGCATGGGGTAGGGGGCAGAGGAGTGGGGTGAGTGTTGATACCATGCTGCTGAGGCACCTTGGCCCTGAAGACCTGGGGAAACAGAGATGAGACAAGCTTTGAGGGAAGGGATGATGTATTCCACAGGAGGCGGGGATAAATAATCCTCTTATCTTTCTATATAGAGAGGAAGGTGCTGAGGAATTTAAAAATCCCAGTCTTTTCCAAAGCAGTGAGGAAGGAATTTGAATGCCTGCCAGAGCAGGTTAATGACGCCTGGGAAGAGAAAATGGCAAGGGCATGGAGCCCCTAGCAGGAGGCATGTCTGATACCTCCATCTCAGGGCAGACCTCATCTTCCCTGACATCTTGCACAGTGCCTTTCCTGTGGGTGAGAACTGACCACACTCAATGACATCCTTGAAGAAATGGAGGGGATAGGTGCAGAGATGGTAAAGAGAACCCAACAGAGAGTCACATGGAGGCTGGGCATGGTGGCACATGCCTTTAATCCCAGCACTCAGAAGACAGAGGCAAGCAGATCTCTATGAGTTCGAGGCCAGCCTGATCTACAGAGAGAGTTCCAGGACAGCCAGGGCTATGTAGAGTGACCCTATCTCCCAAACAAAACAAAGAAATCCCAAAAAAGTAGAGATGGAAGTGCCAGTCAAGTGTGTGTGTGTGTGTGTGTGTGTGTGTGTGTGTGTGTAACTACTACACATACATTACATAGTAATGTAGAAAACTTCTTTAAGACAGAAACCAAAAGTATAAAAGAGTTTGCTCATAATCCCTCCCCTAGAAATAATCACTTACAATGCTCTGGTCAAGTTTTTCCCAGACCTTGCTTGTCCACAGGCATACCCTTTGGTTTGTACTATGGGCTCTCTGTGGGAACCTAACCTTTTCACTTTAAAATTATACATAGAACAGTTCTAGAATTTTTCATTCACCCCCCGATAAAAGTGGCTGTTGGTCTTCCTGAGTCATGGTGATCCATGCCAGCCAGCTCCTTCAGCTAAGAAGCTCAAGTGGTTTTTAGTTACTTCCACAATCATCCAGGTACTCCGGGGAAACATCCTTGTCCACACAAGTTTAGTGCCATTTTCAGAAAATTTTCTTAGTGTGTAGAGGGGCTAAGTCAAAGGTTTGGGGCATATGAAGAGTCTGTGAGATATTGCCAAAATGCGCAATGGGAAGGCAGTATCGGCTTAGATTTCTCCTAAAGTGCATGTGAACAAGTGTTTCCCCCAGCAGGAAGGAACACGGGGAACTCATGCCCCCTCACCCCTTCCGTGGCACCCTTTAAGTAACGGAGCCCTAGGCACTGGACTGCTGGAGCCTGCCTAGATGGTGGCTGTGGAGTCCAGCCACATTAGAAAGAATGCATTTAAAATTCTGAGTGAGGGCAGTGACGGGCTGGGGAGATCTGTTGAGTTTAGGATACAGAATCAAGAGAAAACCATCAAGCTGACATTTGAAAGAAGAACCCACTCTGGCAGTGGGGAAGACGAGAGCAGTCCCTGGCAGAACAGCCAAGGAAGTGCCTGTGACCACCTCCTTTGGGGTCACCTTGGGGCCACCTCACACTTAATACCCTAGCCCAGGCTGTCCCCTCAGGTTCCAAGCAAGAGTTCTGCCTTTCTTCTAGGAAAAAAAAAATCACCCTGGCTTCTCAATAAAAAAAATTCCACAAACTCTTCAGACTCTTCTAAGCAAGACTGAACTTCATCTGGGTACCACCTGAGAAGAGCAAGCGTATAAACGTCTGACATAAACGCACTGGAAGACTGAGAGCTCACCTGGGGAGACTTACAAGTGTTTCACATTCAAAGCACATGTCACTGATGCTAATCAGATAAGCAGAGCGTTTAGTTCCAACATCTGGCACAAAACTCCTGCTTTTATGTTTCCTATTTTTTTTCCCAGAAGGTAATAAAATTCACAATTGTATCGCGTAATCAATATAGCATCTCTTCAGGCACTCCCGCACACACACATGCTGTGTGCCTGAGCCTCAGCCTGCCTGGGGTAGGAGACCCAGATGCCGTGGTTTATTCTTCCTTCTTGAGAGATTTGGCTATACAGTCTTGTCACCGTGTGACGTGGAAAGCAGCTCTGTTTCCCCTGAGCCACTGAGTGGGGTGAGCTAGAGAGAGGAGGCTAGGTGGGGCGGACAGGAAAGGAGGTCAAAACATCACAGAGCGTTCCAGCTGCAGTATTGAGCTGTTTACCTCCAAGTGCCAACTCAGACTCAAGTGGAGGGTTTGCCTTCAGAGAGAGTGTGTGCCAGTCACTGGTGATACATCATGGAGAAGTCAGTCTGTGCTCAGAGCATCTGTGTAATACCCATTTGCAGAGCTGGTTGGTATAAGTGCCTTTGGAGTGAAGTCCATTCTGGATGACCCACAAGATCTACCATAAGTGATCCATGCTTGAATAGGCCACACTCGTCCTATTTTCCTGAACTAACTTAATGTTGGTCCCAATGCAGTGAAAGTCACACTTGCAGATGTGGAGGCTCTCTGGGCAAGGCCATGTTGCTTTTATAGCTTTCTCAAGTTCCTAGAAGAGTGTAATAAGAGAGGGCAGGTCCCATTGATGCCTGCCACGTTACTTTTTAGTCACTATGGTTTGGAAATGCATCTTGCTCCTTTAGCACCACTTGGAATGGTTCAGTAGCTCTCTTTGTTGACGTGTGCAGATTCTCACAGCCACTTAACCTGCTTATTTATCTCCTAAATGTGATGAGAATAAGCTTACAGCTCAATTTGGCCTTTAATAGTCTGTCTTCTAATAGATAGTTGGGATCTTAAGAATTTTACTTTTCCCTATATTTGAAGTGAAGGACATCATTTCTCCCTTTTGAGAATGGCACACTAGGTTCAATTCCCAGAAAAACAAGAAGCCTAGGATAGACCCTAGCCAAGGATGAGATAAGCCGGGTATCCAGGACATACTGTTTAAGGAGGTCCTGGATCATGAGGATGAAGACATGCGAAGCCAGCATCTGTGATTGGTATTTCCTTAAGTGATGTGCCCAGGTGTGCCCCCTTACCCCTCCCCCCACCCCCTAGTCAACCCTGATCCTGGTTAGGCTCTCCAGATTGTTTGGGAGACATCAATGATAGCTGGGCTTTTCCAGCCTTCTCCTCTGGAAATTTATGAAGGGCCTCCTAGATGTCAGTGGGTGCGGATGATGGAGAACAGACATGGCTTATGGTGAAGGGATGCTGATCTCCAGGTGCCTGAGCTAGTAACAACACAGATGAATGTCTGGTCCTTTAATGCCCTTCCCGGCTCATGCCCCATCTTTACCTCCATTACATTTGGGCCAAAAGATTTGAAACAAATATCTCTAGGTGACCAAAAAGCTCAAAGGTTGACTGTGTCTAACTGGATTATTTAAAAATTCTCCATTTGTATTTTATTTATAAGCAGTAAAATTCGCTCAATCCACCAGGCTACTTACCTTTTGTCCAGCTTGAAAAATGAAATGAGTTTGTTTGGGGCGCTGTGTATTCACCAGACTCCTAATCGCCCCCATACATCTTGCTGGCCAATAATATGTAAAGCCATGCCCCAGGCATTCTAGAGCGTGTATAAGTATCTGTTTCTCTCTCTCTTTTCTTTCTCATCTCCCGGGTAGTAATTTATCCAAGAAATGTATTTCCAACAGGTTAGGTATTAAACTCTCTCCTCACATAAAACCTACACTGGATATCTCTGATCAAATTATAATTTTCAAAGTATTCTATCACTGTGTCCAGTTAAATTGTTCCTGTCTTCCCGTGACTGAGTAGCTTTAAAAATCTCGACTGCATTATCAAAGTGTTTTCTCAAATGCTTTATTAAGACTTGCCCAAACACTCACCAGAAAGTGTTTGCCCACTTGGAAGAAAATCAAACTAATGAATTTTATTTATTTATGTGTTTGTTTGTTTATAGATATTCTAAAGTGTCTGGTTTTCTCTCCATTCGGGGCTACTTTCTTTGAGCTGGCTGTTGTAACTACAGACAGCTCCCCATGGCCTCATCACTAAGGCCTGCTGATATTTATTACTTTGCTGCTCTTTTCAAATCCAGTCTGACGTTCCTCTGCTCAAAACTTGGCCTCTTGTCACTGCTGGTTTTTTATAAGACACTGTTAGGAAAGTAAAATATCTCTTCCTGGGTTTTAACTCCCAACTAAGTAGAGGGAAAGCTGAACACAGAAGAACCGAAAAGATAGAGGCAGCGTGTGGAGGTTCAAGGTTCATGTCACCCTCTGGATCACTGGCTTCACGATCTCACCTGGTGTTTTCAAGGGCTTAGCCTTCCCCAAATACTTATCATCGCCTCATAATGGTGCAGACTCCGGGCTAGGTTCCACAAACACATCCGTGAACAAGACAGTCCCAGCCTCTGCTTCATGGAGTGGGCAGCTGGATGCAGGCATCACTGAACTTCTTGCCATAAGAGGCCAGATAGCAAAGATTTGCTGCTTAGAAAGCCACAAAGTGTCTGTCACAGCTACTCCTCTCTGCCCTCTGTGGCGAGACACCAGCCGGATCATCGGATAACGTAAAAGGGAACGAAGTTTAGCCCAGTAAAACTTCACTTACAAAAACAGGCAGCAAGGTGAGCTTGGTGGTGCCGACCTGTGCACTAGGGATTTTTGAGGCAGGAGGATTATCAATCAGTTCAAGGCCTTGAACTGCACAGTATATTTCAAGCCAGCCTGGGATACGTAGCTAGACCCTTTCTCCAAAATAGGGTGTGGGTGAGGACTGGGTAGATGTCTCCGTTAGTAAAGTGATTCCAATGTAAGCAGGAGAGTCTGAGTTGGATGTCCAGCACCTCAGTGAAAAGGCTGGGAATAGCAGGACATGCCTGTGATAGCAGCACTTAGGGAGGCCGAGACAGGGGGATTCCTGGGGCTGGCTGGCTGGCCCGTCTAGCTGAATAGTACCAGGTTCAGTGAACTGAAGTGGAAGTAGTTGAGTAAGTCAGCTGATATTGCCCTTTGGCCTCCACCTGCCCCGTATACACGTGTGCACATACTTTCACACACATGACTATGCCTACAGACACATGCCGAAGAATCAAAAGCAAGCTATGGTTGAATCTGACCTTGGCTGTCTGGCCACACCACAGTGTGCTGACCCCTGGAGAAATAAAACCTCCAAAATAAACGTAACAAATGCCACATGTGATGATTGCCATGAACGAAACACAGAGTGTAGAGGTGGGCAGGTCTGGGGAGCCAACCTGCTTTGGAGAGACCCTGAATCCTGACAGAGGTGCTCAGTGAGGGAAACGGTGTCAAGAGAAGCGAGGAGCGATTTGAAGTGATGACAACTTACTGGTCAGAGTCCTCAAGGAGACAAATGTCTGCTGCGTGCGAGGCACCAAAAGATGACATTGGACCCCTCTGCATCCATCCTAGCTTTTTTTGTCCATGAACTCAGTTGCTCGTTTAAATCGTGAGAGCCTCTTGACGTTTCCCAAAATCTGACCAAGAAAGTGGCGGCTCCAGCTGTCCTGAGGACTCACAAGCACAGGAAGATGAGGGCCAGGCTCTTGTTCTCCTTCTTAAGGGACCTTTCACCAGCACAGAGGCTATAGAAAGTGGGCTAAGAATGTGTCAGGCTAAAATAAAACACATGGTGTGCATGCATGTTCCTAAAACAGAACGAGGAAAAGGCAGGGAGAGTAGCCTCCCATAAATCAGCATTTGTCTAGGGGAAAGGTCTCTGACAGATATCCAGGGCACCATTGTATGTACATGTGTGTGCACACCCATGTGTGTGCACACCCATGTACGTGTTGTTTGGTTCCAGAGTTTTACTGTCTGGAAAGCAGACTGCTGTGCTGTCTACGTCTGATAGTTTCATCTCCATTTTGAACAGCCACCTGAGAGATGCTCTGAGCCATAGGGAACATGGCGCCACACCATCCCTACGTGGTATCCAAACTAGCCAGGGATTGCCAGTAGGGACGGGAGGGGAGCAGGTGGGCAGCTGGGGATTCAGTCATCAGAATGCACAGCTCTGTCTAGCAGGAATGACCAAAAGCTGCAGCTCTCAACAGTGAAGGGTCAGCTTTGGGACCTGGTCCCAACTCCGTGACTACCTACCCTCCCCATCTGGTGCAGGGTATCCACTGAGTTAGGCTCTTGGATCTTTTGTTTCTAGTCTCATTTCCCACTTTTCTCCAACTGCACCCAACTCTTTGCATTCTACCAGCCCATCCTGTTATTCCCGCCACAGAACTGTTACTATGGCAATATGGAATTATTTCCCGGGACTTCTTATTTTGCTCTTAGCCCAAACGTCAGTCCTCTTTGAACACATCTTCTCTTCTTTAAACTCCTATCACGCTTGGCATTTCTTTTTTCAAAGTACTTACCATTATATAGTTTTCTGCTTGCTTGTATGACTTAATTAATGGTGATTAATTTTTGATAAACACTGATTTTATTTCCCATTTTTCCCCTCCATGTCAGTTTTAAGAAATCGGGCTGCTTCTGTGTATAGCTTTTGGTACCGATACTTTTGTTTTTGTTTTGCTATATTTATTTGTCTTTATTCTACAATGGTGCCTGGTACCTGGTTGAAAGTAAATACTTCTTTTTATTTATGTATTTTTTTAGGTCTGAGTGCTCTGTCTGCATGTATGCCTGCAGACCAGAAGAGGGCACCAGATCTCGTTATGGATGGTTGTGAGCCACCATGTGGTTGCTGGGAATTGAACTTAGAACCTCTGGAAGAGCAGCTAGTGCTTTTAACCACTGAGCCATCTCTCCAGCCTGGAAACTAAATACTTTTTTTTAGTGAGTGGGTTTTCTGACTGCTTCCTTCTGCAGTGAGCACTTGAGTAACCTTCAGGAATGATGCTCTATTTCCAGGGGTCCAGTTCATGGGACTTATTCACTCAGTCAAAGATACATGGGTTCCTGGCTGGATCTTTCAACAGTGAAGGGAAAGGGAGTGGTAAGGGATGAGAGTCCTTTTTTGGAGGGGAGGAGGAGGATTTTCTGAACCAACTGGGTGTTGGAGATTACTCAGTGACACCTCATAAAACTAGTCAAGAAATGGGGCTTGCAAGGCCCATGACTTATGAGATTAGCAGACATCTTTCCAGCTGTAGTTCAGTTCTTAGGACATAAGTTCTCCTAAGCCTCACTGCCTGGGTCCTGGTCTCAGTGTGAGATCTTCCTTGAGTACAGTGCCCTCTTTTGTTATAAAAGCTAGGGAAGCCCTCAGCAAACTCACAGAATTCCAACCCCTCCTTCCTCCCTTGTCTGGATTCCCCCCCCCCACACACTTACCAATGCTAGTTGATCACTTCACCAGGCCCCGTCCCCTTTCCTACTCCAAGGGTACCAGTATCTTCCAGAGAACACCCCTTATATGTACCTTATCATCCTTGGAATAGATCCACTGGTAATATTACAGGCCACACTGGCAAACAAACCAATATAATATTTGTGTGTTCCTGGGCTTGAATGTAGCTCAGTAAATACCACACTCTAACTCATGCCTAGAGCTGCAAAACAGAGGGACCAGAACAGGAACTGTGTGGGAGAGTTCCACCCTGCTGGAGTGTAGTCAGCCTGCGCCAGGCAGAAAAAGCAACAGATTTCACTTTTCAAAGCAGAGGTTATCCCCAGTACGGCCAAGGCCACCTTTGTCAGAGCTGAATCCATTTACTTTCTCCATCACTTTTCATCAGCACGTAGACTGAAGGTTAAGTCTTTAGGTGGATTTTTCCCCCATCTAAGAGGATCATAAGTCACTCGGGCTCACATCAAGCTTATAAACTGCAGACAGAGAGAAGCTCCTGTGCTCTCTCATGGCATCTTGACTGACTCTTCTTGGCTGACCTGAAACCTTGGAACATGTTCTACATCTTTAGTTCTTAATTCCCACTCGGTAAGAGGATCTTGATCTACCAGCTGACTGTCCTGTATCTCTGGGTATCTACATGTTCTTTTATTAAACCGAGGAAGGGCATGAATTAGAGTCATTGTTTAATATCTAAGATACATGGATAAAATGAGCTGTATCATACACTGGGGAGTTATGGGGACTATGGAGAATTGGAAAGCAGATGCCCACTAAAAGGGGCACCAGATCTAGTGGACAACGAGGCTGTCTCAACTATAGCACTTCTACCATTCCTGCGCTAGGTACTCACTGTGTGCCTGGGATAAGACCTGCCCTCAGCCACATGATGGGGGGCTAAGTCGATCAGAAGAATCCCATGCATCTGCCTAAGGCTCTTTTGGGTAGTTTGGGTTTAAAGTAACCTATTGCATAGAATACCAAATGACACAAGATGACCCAGTCAGCTCAAAGCTCTGGGTCGTTGCTGGAAATTCAAACCCACCTGAAGCTTGATTCTATTTCACTAGAATTAAATACAGTCGTGAAGCCTAGAACCGTGCAGCGGCCATTTTGTCCCCACGAGGGAAGTCTGTTTATGGTGAGATCGTTTTCTTAGCACAAAGAGTGGAGATGCAGAAAGAAATTGGGCCCTGGGTGACCTAATTGAACCAACCTTGCCTTCTAATCTGCCTCTGAGCCTTTGAAATTTGTTGGCTTGGGTTTTTATTTACTTGTAACAGCATTCTTCCCTGAGGCAGCTTTGTCCAATATATACTATATAGAATTGCAAAGTCTGTAGTTTTCAGATCTTTTTCCCCTAAGAAAAGGTGGAAATGTGGATTTCTAGCTTACAGTTCATTATTAAAGTAGCATGTGGGCCAAACAAAACACCTTTGTGTGTTCCTAGCCTAGTCTTCTCCGTGCTCCAGGGTCTGGTTATAATATTCTCCAACTCTGTGACTGCAAATCTTTATTAGACCCCAGGTAGTTCCCTTCCAATAGTCACAGGCTTGCCTTGCTCTGTGATACTTTGAACTCAAATAGATCTGAGTGTGAACTAGCTCTGCCATATAAGCCTAGGTGAGCTTGAGTAATTCTCTCTTGAAATCTTGGCATAACCTGGGATGCCGAGGGAGCTGTCACCGGTTCCTGTCATTGAGCTGTGATTGCATGAATGGCAAAGGGCTTTGAAGGTCCCCAGGATTCAGGCAGAAAGAGGAAAATTAAGGCAAGAAAATCGAAGGAGAGTGTATCTACCTTCCTATGGCGTTCCTAGTCACCACCACTTCTAGCTGACCAGAGAGAGTGAGCATGCCTTCTCCAGCCCTGGGGAGCCTCTACTACATTTTGAGGCCCTCAGTTTCCCCTACTGAGTCACATGCCATTTGAACTGAGAAGATCTTAACCACCGTTTGCTTGGAGTTCCTCATCTGACAGAAGTTTGAAATAGGATATAGGTGAGGAGAATCGTGCCTGCAACTATGTAATTAACTTTAATAAAGGCACAAAAGGATGTAAGACCACAACCTGTGATATGCACTCAATCTTAGATTGTCTACATTGGCTACTCTGTGCCTCTTTGTTGTCTCACAAACCGGATCATTAAAACCCAGAAAAGGTAATATTCTCTAACCCCATGACTGCCATACTACCACCCAAACTAGGTTTAATTGGGTCATCAAGGGCCCATCTCCATTCTTTGTGCTAAGAAACTGATTTTACCATAAGCTGACTTCGCTCATGGGGGCAAGATGGCTGCTGCCTGACCTAGAGTTCACACCTACATTCTATTCTAGTGAAATGGAATAGAGCCTTGGGTGTGTCTGCAGCTTCTCACAGGTAACCTCCTGACATGGAATGATGGTGGTGCTTGGAACTTGGGCTCCAGTGTGAGTTTTAGCTCTGCCATTTGAATCTCCACAGCTTGATCTTGAGCCGTGTACCGAGGATCCCAGTCCTTCAGTTTCCTCTGTATGTAAAAGAGCTATGAAATTGTACCCAGTTTTGGTTGTTATGACAACAAAAGTAGTCAATCATATCAAACCCTTAGCTTAATACCTGACTTCCAGCAGGCATTTAGTAAATACAGTCATCAGCCACTTAAGAATAGAGCTGTAGGCTAAAAGATGTGCCGTTAGCTGTTTTTACCGTTGCCCGAGCATCTGAATGTGCTTCTACGGCATCATTAGGTGACCTTAGGGACGTCTGTGCCCCATCACTGTCAGAGTAGATATTTAACCCACTTCTTTTCAGAAAGTTTACAGTTTGAAGAAGTATTAGCTCTTAAATGTTTACCTGCTAGGTTCTATTGCAGGATCTCTCAACCTGTGGGTCACGACCCCTCCAGGAGTTGAACGACCCTTCCATGGGGGTCACCTGTGACCATCGGAAAACACAGATATTTAAATTACGATTCATAACAGTGGCAAAATGACAGTTATGAAGTAACAATGAAAATAATTTTATGGATGGGGATCACCTCAACACAAAGAACTGTATTAAAGGGCCACAGCGTTAGGAAGGCTGAGAACCACTCTTCTGTTGGATTATCAAGCTGTGCACACACTCACCCAAGTCTCACTGACACCTGCTTGTGATGCTGTCTGCCTTGCCAGGTGTCATAGGTACAGCAGTGGACAATTCAGACCTGGCCTCTGCCGTCCTAGCGTTTGTGATCCAGCAGGGAAGATAATAAAGTCAGAAATTCTCTGGGAGCACCAGGCATGTGAAGGAAAGCAGAATATCGGACTACTACTCTAAGTTAAGGGCTTTGGAGTCCTACTGATTGAATCCTGGCTGTCTCCTGTTAATGTCAACCTCACTGTACCTTTAGTTAATTCATTCTAAACTAGTAACACTCACTATGCCATGGGGTTGTTGGGAGGGTCCAGGCACGCAGCAGTGGCTTGACATGGAGCACCCACAGAGTGTCAGCCACTGCCACTGGGGCTGCATGGGGAGCCTGAGACCTGCCAGGCTCAACACACAGCTGCCAGCTCCCTCCTAGGGACAGGGAGAACAAAGGCTGAGGAGGACTGAACAGCTATGTCTGCGAGGCAGCAAATCCCACTTCCCACGTCACTTAGGATAGATTTTTGGCCCCTACACTTGAGGTTCCAATCCAAGGAGACCACCTGCCTCGGGCAGCCGGGAGGTGGGTCTTGTGCCAGCTTGTCTCTCTTAATTTGAACAAATGATTCTGTGTTGGCTTTGCTTTTTCTTCCCCTTACAGCTTTATCCAGCAAAGGTAGAGACAAGGTGAAGAGCGGGCTCTCCAGGGTGGTTTTCACATCTGTGGGTATATTTTCTTACACAAATTTGCTACATACTCCTATTAACACAGACAGGGCTTTTCTCTGCCGTGATGAACTCCACTTGGCTTTGAGTGCCTGTCAGAGCCTAGGATGTTATTACTGGGAGAAACGCTAAGTTCCCCAAGGCACAAAAACCACTCCTTCACTTACAGAGAAGTAAACCTGACATCTGGATGAGACCTCATTTACACAGGGTCACAAACAAGTTCCTGTCCAAGCCAAGGTAAAAAACCCACATTGCCCCATTCCCAGACACCTGCTATTTCTACTTTGCCAGAGTACTCATGAGACTTACTGGTGAAAAACTACTGCTTTTCTCTTCGTATCTCAGCCTGAAAGAATTGACTGTGCCTGCCTGGAGCCCTCTGCCAGCAAGGGTCCAAGGCTACATTCAGC
The DNA here is from genome assembly GCF_949786415.1 of Peromyscus eremicus. NCBI lineage: Eukaryota > Metazoa > Chordata > Mammalia > Rodentia > Cricetidae > Peromyscus > Peromyscus eremicus. Next base: position 19,411,615 of record NC_081423.1, read on the forward strand.
CTCTTTAGGCAAAGGCACTGTGATTGATTAGTGATGTCTGCCAGGTCTTGGCTAGTGGGGCAATGTATTGTACATATTTGTTATGTTTTGCTTAATGTTAGTCCAAAGAGACACAACTCATAGTGCAACTTCATGATAAGCTCTGGGTGACAGGGAAGTCAAAGGTGTTAGGTGATATGATTTGGAAGAAGGTACATGTTTATAGTATGGGAGAGAGAACATCACTGTACCTCCTCCCCCATATTCATATCCTATTGCCCCTTGCAGCCAACCATCTATCTCCTTCCCTCTAGACCATCCTCTCTTCCTAAACTCTGTCAAAGAGTTGCTACGGGTTATAGGTGAGAAAGTGGAGATGTAGCTGTGCTGGTTAGTTTGGGGTTTCATTTGCTTTTTTTTTTATAAACTTGACACAAACAAGGATCATCTAGGAAGAAGAAACCTCACTGAGCAATTGACTCCATTAGATCGGCCTGTATGTGAGTCTTTGGGGGCATTTTCTTGATTAATGAATGATGTTAGAGGTCGCAGCCCACTGTGGGTGGTGCCATCCTTGGGCAGGTGGTCCTGGGAGTGTAAGAAAGGGAGCCGAATGTGAGTCTGATGAGCAAGCCACCAGTAAGCGTCACTCCTCTGTGGCCTCTACTTCAGCTCCTGTCCTGACTTCCCTCCGTGACAGGCTGTGTTTGGGATGGGTAAGCCAAACAAATCCTCTCCTCCCCTGGTCGCCTTATCACAGCAGCAGAGAAGCAAACTAGAAAGGGTAGCAATAGCAGTTAAGAGCTTGGAAGGTTGTGGGTTTCAATCATACCTTCTTGCTTGGTAGCTTCTAAGCAGTTTATCTGGGCCTCAGTTTCCCCATCTGTGCAGTCAGGATGGTAATACCTGTCTTGCTGGGATTTTGTGGGGATTAAAAAAAAAGATAATTCATGTAAAACCCAAAGGACAATGCCTGACATATAATAAACTCTCTGAAAAATAGCAGCTGGACATGAATACATAAGCTCCACGCAGAGTTCCCTGGAGCTGTGAACTACTAATCCACTGTCCTTCCAGCTGGAGAGCTGATGTTCATGCATAATGAGGTCCTCGGAGCCCAAGTGCCACAGGTTTTCTGAATCAACAGAAAAAGCTAAGAAAAAAAATTTCTTTTTTTTGCTGAGTGAATTTTATTATATCTTAATTTCTTAAAATATGTGATAAGTAAATGACTTACAGAATAACCACATGCAGTTCATCAGAATGTTCTATGTGTCAGAACATTCTATCCATTCAATATGATGTGACCAACTGGGCATGGTGGCACCCACCAGTAACCCCGAGGCTGCTCAAGTACAGACAGGTGGATCTCTTGGACTCACTGGCCATCCAGCCTAGCCTACTCAAAGAACTCCAGGCCAAAGAGAGTCTCTGCCTCAAAAAATGAAGCTGGATAACACCTGGTAGAAGGTACTGGAGGTTGTCCTCTACACTCTACATGCAACACACACGTGCATGCACACCCATTGCCACACATGCACAACTCATACCCACACATGCACACCATTATACACACCCCAAATATGAAAAGTGTGTATGTGTGTGTATACAGGTATACATACAGTTCTGAAGGCAGTTCTCCTCAACAGCCCCTCCAAAAGGTTTGAGAAAGTCAGTTATGAACAAGGGGAAGAGACAAAAATGAAATGGTTTTGGTCATAATTCTTGTTTCAAATGGTTTCCAAAACAGAAAGGACTTAGTTATATGGACCTAACTGGGTTATATGGACCCTCACTCCCACGTGTGAGCTGAACAGTGAAACTCAGGATGGTCAAGTGCCTTGTGTAAGGCCATACAGTGACAACGTAATGGATGCTACTCTTTGGCCCTCTCTGTCCCACTCCTCTCTCCATCCCACTTCCCTTCCCCATCCCGTTCCCCTCCCCTCCCCACTCTCCCCACCCCTTCCTTATCCCCTCCCCATCTCACTCCACACATATATTGAGGGTGTAGCAGGGTCACTGGAGTTTCTAGTTGAAACTACACACTTCCCTTCCTGTCATCAGAACCCAGGGTACAAGCCCACGAACACATGTGCCAAAAACAGCTGACAGCAGGTCTAATACTAGCCATGATCGACAAACAGCAGGTAGCCCTGGCCGCTTGGAGAGGCAGCTTGGCTTCCCCGGGGAGCTTGTTAGACATGTGGTACCCTGGTCCCACCCTAGACTTTCTGGATCAGAACCTGCATGCTCACAGTCCCCCATCCCCACCTCCCTATAACTAAAGCCTGAGATGGCTCAGTCTGCAAGAATTGAAATACAAAATTTTTTCCAGTCTGTTCCAAGGTCAAGACACTTTTCAAAGAGCCCGGGTAAACAAAAATATCTACTGAGCTGAGCAATGTACAGATTTGTGATAAAATAATGTCTTTGACCTTGTGGGCATCTCACCAGTATTTTCAAAATCAAGCTATTCAAAGAAAGCCAGGTCTTCTGTTTGGGACTTGTCACTGGGCGTCCAAGATAAATGGGTATTTTTTAAAGTATACTTTATTATTCCTTCGAGTATACTTTGGATCCTACTTATCAAACAAGTTTTCCCAGGCCATCCTTGTCCCACACAAGAGAACATTTACCTGGACTTGACTTTCTTGGACTCTGATTTCATGAAAAATGTTATAGCTTTAAAAAAAACAAAAAACAAAAAACCCTTTTGAATGGTTCTCAAGCTATGGGTCATGACCCTGTTGAGGGTAGCATATCAGTTATCCTGCATTCCATATATTTATATTAAAATTCATTACAGTTATGAAGTAGCGATGAAATAATTTTATGGTGGGGGGGGCACCACAACATGAGGAACTGTATTAAAGAGTCACAGCATTAGGAAGGTTGAGAACCACTGGTTTAGGATAATGGATTAGTTTTGAAGAAATGTCCCTTCTAGCAGAGGGTGCAAGTGAGTGATAAACAGCCTTCCACTTGAAATGAGGTGTGAAGGAATTTGATTTCTATCTAGGAAAATTCTGTTTCTTTTCTCATTTCGTGGGTGCCATTGCCTCCCTTTCCTCTTTAATAACCCCAAATGCATTTGCCTGTACCTGCTGTGGCTGCAGACTGTCTTGTCTTAGTGCGGACATCACTCAGCCTCTCCCCGTGGTTCTCGTCCACTATATGAAGAGAATCAGCAGCAACCCTGATTAAAGGTACTGATGGAGATGCTGTGTTGGGAGGAGTAGAGCCAGCAAGGAGGGAAATTCCCTCAGCTGTCATAAAACAAGACAGAAACAGACTTGCCTTTAGAGAGCTCTTCCCTTTAGGCACTGTGCCAGTTCTTATCCTTTCCACCCCATCCCCCTACATGAGAGAAAGAAATATAAATGTAAAGAAAAAAGAAAAAAATGATTTGAAGAAATGCCCACGATAGACCAGGAACTTGAACTAGTAGGCAAGTATGAGTCTGTTGTTGATGAGCAGGAAGGGTACAAGCTAAGAAAATGAGAAACAGTTTAGCCTCAAAGTTTAGTCTCAAACATGAGCTGTTGCCACTTACAAAAAGCAGCCACACAGAATCCGCCACAGGGGGCATCCAGGGAGCGTTACTGTCTAACCTGCAAGAATAGAAAAATAATTTTCTTTTCAAAAACACCCTGCTACCCAATTGATTTGCTTATGGGTTCTGGCAGCCTTTGTATTAGTCTGAGAAGCCGTTCAGACCACCATTGACAATGTCAAACTTATAAATCGCTCTTGTTAAAATCTGCACATCAGCATGAGATAGGAAACACCTGGTGAGCTGGGCCCTGCCATCGGGGAGGCCGGCAGCACCCCTTGGTGGTCTGAGCCTGGTGGGCAGCTACTAGACCTTTCCATAACCCAAAGACACTAAAATTTTCAAAGAAAAGGTCAGGTCATAGACAGGTCAAAGGCAGGGCCATAGAAGGCTTTGAACATCATATCAGATATGGCACACAGGGTTTTGTTTTGTTTTTAAGTTTTTACCACTAAACATCCAGAATTTCTATTCCTTGGAAAACCAGGAGATCTGGCTGTTATGGCCTGCTGTCTTTCATGGCAATCATTGGCTGCCAATCTCTTTAACCACGCCCATCTTTCGGCAGTTTCGCCTGTGTCTGACCATGACCATTGAGTGAACGTGTGCTCTCTCCCAGGAGGGCTAAGATCTTAGGCTGAGGAGACCAAGAACCTTGGTCTTGAGTGACCCTGGGCAATTAACATCCTTGCCACAAGGGACTGGCTTTCTCATCTGTCCAGTGGTGGCCACTCTGTTGGCGAACAGCTAGAGAGTAATTTTCTCCAGGATCCACTCTGTAAGAAGCAAGCCGGCTAAGCTGAGAACCTCACCGGTGCTAGAAATGAATGTTTCTTCCTTGACTGTCAAAGGTTCCTAGTGTTTTTGCCCTCCAAGCTTCTGCTAGTGTTTTTAAGAAACGATTAAGGATGAAGATCGCTAACCTTGCTGGAGAGCCTTGTGAGTGCTGGATACGCCTCTCATTATGTCTACTGGCTGTGTTCCTCTCCTCTCAGCCTCACAGAGTTGGGGTTACTCCTAGTTCACTGATGAGCAGTTAGGGCTCAGGAATTTAACCAGCCTGACTGAGGTTAACTCCTTTGGAGAAGCGAGTGAGCGACCTAACATTCTCCCGCCCTCTGCTATCTATCTGCCTCCTCTTCCCTTTGCTTGATCATCAGGAATAAGGCAATTTCCAGGGACTTGTTAGGCTCTGGACTGACACCTGTTTCCCCTGGAGCAGAGATGACACCTTTGAAGTAAAATTTCCTCAGCTCTCAGCTCTACAGGAAAAACCTATTTGGGGCCCCATTATGACTGCATTCTAGAAACCGTCAACTCGGATGCTTAAATATAGCATTTCTTCCCTTCTCAGCCGGCGGCAGCAGGAAAAACATTTTGAAGGGCAAATAAATATTTATGTGTGAGGGCTCTGTGCACAGTAAATGTTTGATTCTGTTGCCCCAATTCCCTGGGCTGAGAGTAAATGACAGGGCCCCCAAAGAGTGTGGGTGTGAATACATTCGGCACCCTGTATCCTTTCAGCAAGGCTGTGTGGAGCATCTACCACGTACACGCCAGGCTCTGGGCTCTCCGTGGTGTTTTGAGACTAGCAGGTGCTTCTGTGAGCCTCCGGAGCCACAGAGGCCTTTGCACTAATTATCTTACTTTAATTGCCATAATGCTGTGAAATACTTATCATGAGCTTCATTTTAAAGACGAGAGCCAGCTGAGTTCCGACTCTGACCGCTATGTGTATAGACAGGCCAAGAGGGAAAAGATTTGCATCACACACACACACACACACCCATTTCTCTACCAAACTGTGGTCTCCTGCAAAAGTGACCGGCTAATGACAGTTGCTGAAATGCTGTGACGCCTTTCCTGGGGGCATGCCCTCGGCTACTTCTTTGAGCCATCACAACTGCCTCTGTGACAAGGTTGTGATAAACTCGGAAATACCTGCTGAGTGAATTGTAGAAAGTTGAACCGAGCTGCCCAGAGCCATGGCAGTAGGAGGAGGGGCCTCCATTCCCCTTCCACTGCCCCGGAGTTCATCCTTTCACTAGCTTTGAGCAGACTCCTCTAAATCCTCTTCCTAAATAGGGCTTGACTTTCAGACTTCCAGTTCATCTCTGCACGGCCTACTTTGATGGGAATGCTGCTTACTCGGTTTGCCCCAAATTCCCTTCCCCATCCCCCAATATCTGAACACCTTTGACATCTTCTCCTCCATCATCCTGAGAGAAAATGGTTGCTGACCACTCTGGCCTGCCTTCAGTGAAAATTCCCATTAAGTCAGTTTAACTAGAATCTCTCCTTACCTCTGATATTTCTTTTCGTCTTAATAAAGGAATTATTTTTTCATTGTTCACCTGCTCCTTGGCTGTAAGTTTGTAGCCGGTTCCTTTTGGCATGGAAAGTAAGGCTCAGTTGCAGTGGTCCTACAGCTGTGGCCGCGGTCCTACAGCTGTGGCCGCGGTCCTAAGGAAGTCCTGCCCTGCCGTGTTTTGGCGTCATTGTTACCAGGACCCTGCCATAAAGTCTGGCTCTAGATTCAAATGTTCACTCACATTCAGAGGAAGCAGTAAAATATGTAGAGAAATGGAAAAAGATAAATGAACTTGGGTTTGGGCGGAAGCTGGGGAGAAAGAAATGTCAAGTCAGTTTCCGCCTGCCCATATGCATGTATCCATTTAGTCATGTGCCCCACCCCCACCACCCATTACCTGACACGGGAAACAAATCCCAGGCCACGGGCCAAGGCTTTTGGGGTGGCTGTATTCACTCCCAGTGAGGGATGTCCATGGACTCATAGCTCCACCCCTTACGTGACCATGAATAATTTCTGTCTGAATAACCTGAGCCTCAGGAGAAGGCTCTTTGCCCTCCGTTGTCTTCCTGTTCTCTTCCTGTCTGTCTCTTCTCTTCAGAGTTCCTCCTGTCCCCTTCCTCTAACTCTGCCTCCATCCTTTCTCCTACCCTTTCTGGCATTTCCTCTTCCTCCTCTACAAGTGCAGCCGCTCGGCCTCTGTGATATGGAGGGAAATGTCGGGAGCGGGGTTTCTGGGGGTTGAGGGAGCTGGGTGCGGAATGCTGCAACGTCGGGAAGTAATACCAGATGTGGCGATGGTGCCAACAATCAGCCTGAAATGTAAGCGCGTGTGGAGCCCCAGTCATAAAGCACTTACAGCTGGAGCGCTGGGAACGCCGGGAGGAGGGGGGAGGAGGCCTGACTTCTTCACTGGAGGGATCACAGTCCGGTCTTTGGGTGTATTTATGCCTCCAACATCCTTTTTCTGCTTTTCCAGAGAGGTGATCCATCTTCCCCCAAGTTTATTAGAGGCGGTTTTCCAACACCACTTATAAAATATTGCAGGCGGCCCCATGATTCATGGCTTCATTTATAACCCACAGCACTTGGGAACTTTGGGGGAATATTTCTCATTAAAACTATTTCCCAACTCTTTTTGCGCTGCCTCCTACTTCCCCCAAGAAATGCCAGAAGATTCGACATCGGTTTTGAGCCTTGGGCCAAGGTAGGCCTCGTGGGCATTGAGTCTGGTTCTGGGCGGAGGGAGCGAGGTGGTCCTTCCCACTACGTGTGTCCATGGCTGCATGGCATATTCTTCCCCTCCACAGCCCTGTGCAGCAAAGACTTCAAACGTGGTCGTGCTCAAAGCTCTGCCTCCCTCTGCAGAGACCTCACTTCAGGGGACAGTGCTGTAGTGTAGGCACAGACGAGGAGAGTGACAGGTGAGGCTGAACCTGGGTCAGACATGGGGTCAGCAGAATGCCTCTTATAAAGGAGGCTCCCTCCTGCCAGGAGGCCAGACACTTCCTTCCCAATTTTCCCTTCAGAACAGCACAGCTCCTTGTAGCCTGAAGCCATGTTCTCCTTACTAGTAAACAGTGTTAGCAGCTAGGAATCCATTGTTCTTTTAGGTCTAAGCGCCTGCCTCAGATTTCCAGACCAAGCATCAGTGAGCTTTTCACGAGAACTCTTGCCTTGGACCATGATAAAGAAAACAGTGATTCTATTCTCTTGCAGAACACTGACAATAAAAATATCCTGAGTCCTTTCCCACACCACGGGCTGACCTCACCTAATTCTCTGCCCCGGGGGCCTATGTTTCTCTTTGTGACTATTATCTCCTGAGAGAAAGGGACAGAATCTGCCCTTTATGGCATTTTCCCTTTTATCAACCCTGATTTAGATGGGTTGCACTCCCAGGCCCCATGATAACAGTAGAAGAACTCACTGAACTTAGAAAAGATAAACAGCCAGGCTGGGTGTTTGTTTTTTTTATATTTATATATTTGATTGTGAAGGGTAATGTTCAACTTATATGGAATCTAACTCTGTGTTCCGAACAGGGAGAGGCAGATAAATCATTTATTTATTGGGCGATTCCACCTGCCATTCTGTCAATGAATGCCCAGTGGAGCCTGAGATGGAAAACACAGACCTGCCCCTCACCTCTCTGCTCCATCCTGCCTGGGGCATTTTGAGATGACAGTTATTATAAAGTGGTTCTGGCCTTCACTGTTATGTTTGATAACAGAGGTCAGCAAATGACGGTCCTAGAAACGAGCCCCGGGTCCCATCTGTCCCGTTACCTGTTGTTTTAAACCCGGTGTTATTAGAATACAGCCAGGGTCCCTCATGACCGTGCCACCATGGCAGAATGGAGGACTGGCAACAGAGGCTTGTGCAGCCCGTGAGCTAAAACTTTGACAACTTTAAGAAAACGTCTTCCTCTGTGGCTTACTGTACTAGGGGTGATGTAAGAAAATACCGTAGACTTGGTAACTCCGAAGGAGAGATGTATTTCTCCCAGCTCTGAAATCTGGGAGGTCCAAGGTCAAGGCTCCAGATGATCCCATATTAACGTCCAGTGAAGCATCTTCCTTCTGATTTTCCTTTGTACTCAGAGACCCACGGCTCACCTCGGGGGCTCCAGTGCCCTCCCTTCACCTACAACTCAGTGATTAGCATCCAACTCTGTATCAGGACCTGGGCAGAGCAATGTGATGTGCGGATGAGAAACACAACCAGTCAGGAGGAGAAGTGGGGGGTGGCTTGTGGTCCCTTGGTCACTGTGTCACTTGCCTCCTTTACCAAAGTGATGGACAGCAGTTCTCAGGGCAGTTCCCTCTGGCTTCTCTCTCGGGAAAGGAGTGATTGCTTCTTAGTTTCCTTTCCCATGGCTCGGCCCTCCAGTCGCCATCCAGTCCCAAGCCCCAGTGAGAATCCCAACAAACCAGCCCCACTGGGACCTCTGAACCCTGGAGCTAATCTCAGTCAGGACGGAGGTGACTCTTGGCACCAGGCAAAAATCATCAGTGCCTCAGTCAAACTTTCCTTTCATGCCTCCTCTTTGGGCCGGTCTTCTGCAGCATCTCCAGGCTGCCACCTCCTGGCCAAAGAGAGGAATGAGCAGGGGCCTGTGGGAATGGACTGCGGACACCCAGGCTGTCAGCTGCAGCTCCAAAAGGACCCAGGGAGCATCCAGGACCGCAGTCTGCTGAGAGGACTCCGCACACCATGGCTCTAATGGGCAGCATTTGCCCAAAGCCTCTCCACCCAGAAGTGGCACCAGTAGAGGCAAGGATCTATTTCCCATCTTGCTGTATTTCTCTTTCGACCTTAGCATTTATATTGTCCCTGGTTTGTGTTTAGATGTTTAAACACTTGCATGTTTCACATGTGCGTGCTTGGGGGCATAATTACCCTTGTTCTTTGCTTCTATTCTGTGTCTTTACTCTTCATAACGTGGGTCAAACCAAATGGAAGAGCATGAAGCTTGTAAGTTTTAGAACATTAGTGACATGGGTAATTCTGTGAAGAAAACTCCCTCGTCCATGTGTTTTCACCATTTGCGTGTAAAAAATCCTCTCTCTTTAACGGAAGGATGACACTCATTTTTAGTCCCAGAAACTTTTTTTCCACCTGATAAAAGGCTTTGTAAATGAAGGAGTTGTGGGATGGGGGGGGGGGGCGCTGGGGTTCAGTGTGGTCCAGGTGGAGATGCTCACCCCAAGTCTTCACCAAACCAAGCAGAAGGGTGGAGGTGAGAGTTGGGCTACACAGAGAGAGCAGATGGCCAGTGTAGGAAGACCTCAGCCAGTCATCAGTGGGTCATTGGCTCACAGGTCCCCAAATACCTGCAGCCTGATGATTCAGGGTCCGTGTGCTTATAAACCAGCCCCCAGATCTACGGGCTATCATGTTAGCCCAGCAGTCCCTGCCATCACCCAGACTTTCCCCTGGATGTCACTGTTGTGCTGTGTGAACCATGGCTGGGAGCACTTCTGGGACCATGAAAAGCCCTCCCTAGAAGCTGCCACCCCTTGAGGCTAGAGAAGGCACCCAAGGAAAGGTAGGACAAGCCTAGTCTGCAGACATTTTCAGGGGATCAGGACTCAAAGTAGAGTTGCCAGTGTTCTAGCCTGAAGGTAACACCAAGACGTTCTGGTCCTGGGGCACGCCTGGCTCCCTAGTACAAAGAAGCAATGGCCTAGGGAACTGGGATGGGCTGACCTCTCCCTTGTGATTCATACACCCTCTTGGACAAAGGGTTCCACAAGGGAGCAGGAGGAAGTTGCAGGGCAACACACACAGTGTTCTGAACAAGGGGCCAGATCCCACTCCCACACTCGCTATAGACAAGCCAGGGGAACACAGGGAAGTTGTTCCCCCTCCGGGTTGCTTTGCTCTGGAATGCAATGAGAACACGGCATGAAAAGCCTAACACGTAGGGCGCGACACTGTAATAACAAGATCTTCACACGCAGACAACCTTCCGAGTTTAGAGCCAGGGAGAGAACTCTTCTTTCTAATCCAGTCCTGAAAACAAACACAAGTCCAGAGATGAGAGCCAATCAGGAGAGGTTGGGCTCAGACCCTGTGGATCCAAAGCCCTCTTTCTTTTCTTCCTGGTTTGGGGTTTCCATGAGATGTCGGCTGCCTCCTCACAGTGTTACAGGTGCATGTGTTTGGGTCCGTGTGTAGGGAGGAATCACCCAAGCTTAGCCTGAAAGGAGTTAGGGGACCCTATTTTGTGCTAGCTTGGCATTGATATGTGTGGAATAACCAAGACAAACTTTAAACATATTAAAAGAAAAGTGTGTGCCTAGGACGCCAAGCAGGCTCTTAGCACAAGGTAAGTCACACCTGAGTGAGGTCAGACCAGTGTGCCCGTATCTCCCCAACCTTGATGATGGACACCAGCCCAGAAACCTTCGGTCTCCCTTGGATTGTGTTCCCTGGGTGACATTTTTTTTGCATCACTAGTTATTAAAGCATCTCTCTGGTGGGAATCAGTGTGGTGTGACTGGGTGGCATCAGCTAATTTTGCCAGGGTCTCATTCTCCTACAAGTTGCTGGCTTTACCAATGCCCCATTACCCTCCCTGCAGTTCTGCATCAAGGATGCAGATAGACTGAGCTGGGGAAGAACAACCAGGGCCTCTCTCTCCTTCCAGCCTCCTCCAGGCAGGAGTCTGACACTCATCAGTGTTTCCTCAGCCACCTGTGGGTGGATGAAAGTGCAGGGGAAGTACCCTCTCAGTGCCAAAAGGGGATTGTTACAGGATGCCACCCTCTCGGGTGCAGAGTAAGCTAGGGGGTTCGAGAAAGAGAGGCCTACTAGATATTAAAAAAACAAAAAAAGTTACAAAATAGCTCAGTGGGTGGTGAGACCAGATTTCCCACAGACAGCCAAAGCACATACTGGAAAGTAGAAGCCTCGCCCCCCCCCACGTCCCCCCCTTCCCCCCACTACACACACACATTGAGTTTTGTTGTGCATTTGGGCTTTCTGGGAACACTGTGGGCACCACAATGCCATCATCGGCGGGTCTGCCCATTCGTCTTCCAGAGTGTGTCTAGGATGTCGTGAGTTGCTGCAGGGACTGGGGAGGACAGAGGCGACGGTGGCATGCTTCAGTGGGGGAAAGGTAAATTGGAAAATGAGAAGGGAAGCAGTGCCTGAACAGCTGCAGAATTGTTCAAAGCCATTTTCTCAACTGGGTTAATCATTCCTCCCTGTGGTGTGGGGACACCTACGCGTTCAGAAGTATGCATTTCTTTATTGCAAGGAGCAGCCTATTAGGAGAGAAAGATTGTCTACCAGGAGTAGCTGACTCCCACCTCCTCCCGTTCTCAGTCTTCTCCACACCTGCGGACACCCCTACCCCACAAGGTAGATCACCCATCTCTGTGGCTCAGTGTCGGCTCTCCCTTTGGGAAGGGTTGTCAGTGTGTGTGTGGGGGAGCGGGTGGGCAGATTCAAACCAGCCCAGCTTGAGGAGTAGGCATAATTACAAAATCTCAGGCCGTTATCCAATTACTTTGACATGTGGCCATTCTAGGGAGTTCTAACTGGATTAAGTTCATTATAAAAAGATTAGTCCTAGGATGGGGACTGTGCATAACAAAGTGAACCTTCGGAGTGTGCGCTGCTGGGCCACCAAAGACTTGTGGGGGGGGGGGGGGGCGCGGTGCGCAGAGTGAATGGCTTTGTTTATTGAATTACTGCTTAGGGATTTGCTGAGGAGTTTTGTTCGGATGGAGTTTGTGGCTTACAGCAACTCTCAGCTGCTTCCTGTTTGTTTTCCTTTCTCCACAATGTTCCTCAGTACCTCAGTAGTTATTGTCAAAGCAGTAATCCAAAATGCCTGTCCCTAATGCTCTGCATGTACATGGAAGTGAGATTATTGATCCCAACGAAGCTGAGACACGTGAAGCTCATGTATTATTTATAGACTGTGCGTACAAATGCACATAGAGAGAGGACCAACACTCCTACAATGCCTCCATTTGCATGATGCTTCCTAGCTCTGCAAAGCACTTTCATAATTTTTCATTTGACCCGCACAGCCATACTCTGGGATATAAGTAGGCATTATTGTAGAGATTGTGCCCATAATGAAATGGAGACTCAGAGGGGCTAATCTGTGGCCACCCGGCCAGATAGTCAACCAAAACTGAGTAACTACTCAAATCTACCCTGCCTGACAGTCTAGAACAGCGGTTCTCACCCTGTGGGTCGAGACCCACATAGGGGTCGCATATATATCAGATATCCTGCATAGCAGATATTTACATTACTATTCATAATAGTAGCAAAATTACAGCTATGAAGTAGCAACGGAATAATTTTATCCACACCATGAGGAACTGTATTAAAGGGTCACAGCACTGGGAAGGTTGAGAACCAATGCTCTAGAAGCTCACCCAAACTCAGTGAACACAGGTATTTTAAACACAGTGTATATTCATCTGTGACGGCTGATAATTTGAATTCACCAGACTGGTTGAAATCAGATTTTTTTTTAACTACCTTGATTTGCAGTAAGGATTTTATCAGTTAGCAATTTTGAGTAACTCGTTTACCTACTAAATACTGTCTTCTCCTTCTTGAGCGGGGAATGATTTTTCATGCAGGGAAAATGTCACAGAACTCTTTTGGTGCCTTCACTAGAGTGTGCACTGCATAAGGAAATGGGTCACTGTTACTCTACAAAATAAATGCCCAAGCTCCGTTTGAGTATCCCAGGGTGAGGAAATGGATAGTAAGATCAGTGGGAAGGTGTAAACTAATAATCAATCCCCTCTTTACTTAATTTACTCTCTGGGGCCTTAAACTCCCTCTGGGAACAACTCTCAGCACTTAAATCTCTATTCTTGGGTATGACCAGGACAGGCAATGCCTCTCTGTGTCCTCCTAAGCCTTCCTAAGCCCATCATAGTATTGTTAATAGACCATTGAAGCTTTTTCTACATAAGCTGTTCTTGGCGATCTCCTCTCAAAACAGAGCTCCAAGCAGCTTCTAACAGAGATCAGAAATGACCTAGCTAACGGTGTCTGTTTGCCAGTCATCCTAATTCTAGACTCTGTTGACCCAGTGACTCAGGAAGCCTCAAGAGGCACAGCTGGAGCAGCCAGTCGCCTGTGTCTGGTGCCACCCCGATGGCCAGCAATTCAAGATATGTAGGGGAGGCCAAGAGGGGTGTGGAATAATTGAGAAGCATTAGGCTCGGAGAGAGAATATATTTAGAGTTACGATTACAGTAAAGGTTAAGGCAGACACCAGTTGGCCGGAAAAGAAAGAAAGAAAGAAAAAAGTTTGTGTGTAAGCAGAAATGTAGATGGCCGCCGCAGACCGGTGACCCCATCTAACCTGTCTTCTCTAAAATGAAACACACAGACACAGTAATCTATACAGTCTGTTGCTCCTTAACCCACATCCAGTTTATAGACTATGTTTAAAAGCAAAATGAATTGTTGGTGATAGGATTCTCATTTTTGAAAAGTAAAGCCATTAACAAAAGGAAGGAAGGAAGGAAGGAAGGAAGGAAGGAAGGAAGGAAGGAAGGAAGGAAGGGGAAGAAAAAGAAACATATTGGCTCATGAAACTAAAAATTCATGAGCCTTCAGGCCAAGGGCTTAGTCTGGTGGCTCAAAAATATCACTGAGACTTTAAATGGTGGCTTCCTGCATTTTCACTTCCTTCTTCAGCAGGTGCATTAGTTACCTTGTGATTGCAGTACCAAATTCCAGACAGAATGGCCTCAAAAGAAGAAAGGGTTAGGACTCAAGATTTAGCTCAAGTGACAGAATGCTTGAGTAGCATGCATGATATCCTAGGCTCAATCTCTCAAGTGTGTGTATGGGGACAGGGGGATTTGGGGTTCTGGTTTCAGAGAGAGTTAAGTCTATTATAGTTGGGAAGTCATGGTGAGTGGCTGTATCCATGGTGGGAGGAGCCTGTGACACGGGCTGGAGTATGTGGTGAAAGCAGCATTCAAAGCCACAGCTTTTTCACATGGTGGTGTGCAGGAAGCAGAGAAGTCTAGACAGAATCCAAGGAGGATAAAGACCTTTGAATGCCTGGTTTCCAGTTACTTACTCTCATTATCTGAACTTTACCTCCTCAAGGCTCCCATACTACAGGTTAGAGACCTAGCATTCAGACCATGAGCCCATGAAGAAACATACACATTTTAAACCTTAACAGCAGAAAAAGGGAAGGTCTCTTTTCATAATGGTTCCTATAAATGTTTTGGAACTTATTCTTACCGGACCCTGCTTGATGATGTGCCCATATCTGAACCAACCATGGCTGCTGGGGGATGATCTGTTGAGATCGGCCAGGTCTGTGTCATGTGATGTCTCTGGAGCCTAGCCTGGCCTGGCCCCGCTTCTCTTGCTCCCTCATCTCAAATGATACAGGTTCGATGGCCTGGAGGGCAGGGTAGTAACTTTGGGATTGCCTGCTTGCTGGGCACCCCGCCCCGTGCTGGATCCTAGAGGAAATGTTTACAGATGGGCCCAAAGTTTCATCGTTTTCAAACCCTTTTCCTAATTATAGTATTTGATCGTGGCAAATACCACAAGGTCTCTATTTTTCCTAATACCTCGGTCCAGATGAGGAAAATTACCCATTGAAACAGAGCTGACATTTGACCTTTGGTTTGTGACATTCCTGATTCTGTGTGTTTCCCATGAGGCTTTTGTCAGGATTGGATGTTAATGTGAGGACTGTAAGTTCTTGATTCCTGAAGGAGGCAAACCATAGATGGGATTTTGGCTTCTCCACTTAGGAATGAGTCTTGAACCCCACATTTATGATAAGGAGAATGACCTTGACCAGTTGGCCTTTATCAGCAACCTGAGAGGAGACCCACAAGGGAACGGACATCAATTCCCAACTCCACTGGAAGGAAAACAGGGAGAACCAAGGAAGCAGTTAGAACCAGACCACAGCATCATCTTTCAAATGTTAAAACTGATAAGGCTTTGGGTGTCCCAGCCCCAGGGGCTCCTTTGCTTTCTTTGACAGAATTGTGGCTCACCATTCCTATCCTACATCAGTCCTGGGCAACCCTGAGTGGTTCCATCTGAGGTACACAGCACCACTTCACCAGCACACCCTGGTCCTTGAAGCCCCACCCCCTCGCCACACCTGCTGGCTTCGTGGGGCTAGCATTTACACATCAGTTTATGCTCTTCGGCGTATGCGTCTCATGACAGACCTGACAGCTTTCAATTTATTAGGCTTATTAGCAAATAAAACTGTCCTGAAAAGCGCAGATTTGATATCGGGAAGATTCATTTCAGGAATGATTTAATGGAACCTGCCTGGTAGTTTATTTCACGTCTCCGGGTGGGAACTAAATCACCCTCGTCGTGTTGATGCCCTTAATGTGATGGTTGGTGTTTGCAAAATAAAGAACCTGGAGACTCTAGCTGCTTCCCATTTTTCTTTTCTTTTCTTTTAAACAGAGATGATAAAAAAAATACTTTAACTTTATGCTTCTAGGAGAGTCTGGGTTTTTTCTTTGGTTACTCTCGGTGATGTCGTTAGGATGGAAATGGTGGGGAATATATTTGAAACCGTGGTTCTTCTTAACCGCTGATTTGTAGCAGTGGGAAGTCACCCACATCCTCTTGAATCCCACTCTGCACAAAGGACCGGTGACATCTGGCATTCACTATGACAAACCTATAGAGGCACCAACCAGGACCAGTCCATCATTTAAGTCGTCTTGTTCTTAAGCCCTGGGCTGCTATCATACTTCCTCAAGATGAAGACTTGAGCAGAGAAAACCTGTTATTACCAAACCAGCCAATGGCACTTACCAAGGGCTATTACTCTCTGTTAGCATTTATCACCCGCGTCTCATTTGACACTTATCATTTATTGCCTGACAGTTTTATTTATCTTTTATTTTACCCTCCCCGTTGGATTACCTGCCATCTGCTGAGAGCTTGGGCCTCCCGACTAGCTCTTTCCCAGCCCTGTCTCTGCCACTTCCTACCTGGGTGACAATGGCTGTGCAAGTTAACCCCTGACCTCAGTTTGTTCAGCTTTGAGACAGGGATAAAAATGGAACAATAGAAATAAATTGCGCAACATATGAAAAATCTTTAGCACGGTGCCGAGCACATGGAAGCAGCTCCACCAGGAAGCTATCGATGATATGCCGAAGGTAGTAACTCGCCTGGCAGAATACACACTCTTAGATCTTAGTTCCCATTGGTGGACCAAGGTCCCTTGTGTAAAAGCTTAAGATGGGTACCTCTGAGATGTCTCATTTATAGAATGTGTGAAAAGCCACTTCCTTGCATTTTAGAGCTATGTATGTATCGTCTTCTGAAAGTGGGAATATATGCATAGACTCTCTACATGTAATTAATCTATATGCCTGAAAGTGAGTTGCATCCAGTGAAGACATGTAGAGACGCTTGTTTGGCGGAAGGATATTGTCTGAGTTGTTGGATGTGCCTTCTACGCTTCCCATTCCCAGCAGCTTAAACTACCCCCGCCCCCCTGCCCCCACCCCGTCTTGTTTGCACAGTGTGTTGTTTTCCAAGCCCTTCTTCGGAGAACATGCGCAGGTCTGCTTGAGCCCTCTTGAGTGTGCAAAGCGGGGAGATAAAAACCCACACCTTTCAGAGTATTTTCGTTTTCCATCTATCCTGCGCTCACTAGATAGCAGATCTAACTAGAATTCACATCCAACCACACACGTTACCTACTACAGTTCTATGAGTCGGGAGCTCGGTGATGATGGCAAAATGTGCCCAGGCCCAGCAGCAGCAACCGAAGCCCTGTCAATCACAGTCTTCACCTACAGTCAGGTAGATTCTCTGCCTTGCCTTGGGTCCTCCTTAATGCTGTTTTGGGCTCTTTACATGCTTCCTCCCATCTGTCCATTCCCGAGTTACCTACAGGCTCTAGTACACTGGTGATGGCATTGTCCCATGTCACTGTCCTGCTGAAGATCTGTCCACACAGTATGTCCAAGTATCCCTGCCTTCCACATTGGAATAGATTATTTTCTGTGGTGATTGTTACATTATAAAAGGCATAAAGAAGAAGGGGGATTAAAAGGTCAAATCACAGTGTCTAAATACCCTGGAAGTGTTCAGGTCAACTGCAGGCTCCAGAGGTTTCTTATAAAAGACGATATCATCTTCAGCAACAGCATGGTCATTCAGCCAGGTGATTGTCACTTCCTAGGGATCAGGTGATCTATGTTGTATATATCGCTTCTTGCCTATGTTCTAGCTAAATGCCCTCTTCTCACAAACACAAATGTCTGGTATTAGAACAGAAGATTCTTCATAGAAGAGATCTATTGATACTGTTGAGGTGCATCTGTGCAACAGTTAAATACAGAGTGGATGCCCTAGGGGAAGCCAGGGTGCTTACTTGCCTGGGACAAGCTGAACATCCCTAATCCAAAATGCTTGGGACCAGAAGTGTTTTGAGTTTGGAATGTCTCCCCCCAGATTTTAGAATTTGTATGTTTACTGTGATACTCTGCAAATGGGACTCAGGCCTAAGCCCCCAAATCATTTCTGTTCCCTATATGCCCTTTTCACATAGACTGTGAAAGACACCTTACCCAATGTTGTTAGTACGCCTGCATTGTCTGCAACCACACCCATAATCTGCTCCTTCTGCTAGGGAATTGTTTGGTTTATTGTATATTAAAATAAGGATTCCAAGTAAGGAGGTGAGGGGGAATATCATAAACACACAGATATGGGCCATGTGGATGGAACCGTCTGGATTTCCAGCTACATTGAACACTTGTGCTCTAGATATCAGAGAGAGGCAGAAGTTTTAGTGTAAATACAAAGGTCGGCTTTGCAAAATAATAATAATG
Source organism: Peromyscus eremicus (assembly GCF_949786415.1). NCBI lineage: Eukaryota > Metazoa > Chordata > Mammalia > Rodentia > Cricetidae > Peromyscus > Peromyscus eremicus. The sequence goes on from NC_081423.1 coordinate 19,429,814, forward strand.
GTGATTATAACGGCTCTCGTTATCTGCAGTGCCGGCAGCCAGGGTGCATGGCGAACCGGGTAACTCACCCAAGAACAGTTAATTAGGGAATGGCGAGACGGAAAGAGCCCCTTACCCACGTCTGGGAATTCCTTCCTCATCCCCAGGACACTGTTGGTGAACCCCAGGCCCTCCCGTTCAGCTCCACAAGGTTGATGCCATCTAGAGACAGCTTCCGCTCCCTCACTCAGATCCCAGTCTGACCCACAGTTGATTACTCCCCCAACATGAACACTCCATGTTGTATCCCTCCCAAGCCAAGCTGGTACACCTCTGCCTGGGCTTCTCAGGGACTTCTATTCTCTCTCCCCCCCCCCCCCACCTACCTCTCTGTTCACTTCATTCTCTATGAGGATTTGCACACATAGCTGATCCCTCACTCTCCTGTGTAACACACTGTAACAACGTCCCATTTCTCTTAGGTAGACAAGTGTCCTGTGCACCCTGTCATTGCCCACTTCCCCCATGGTCCTGTTCCGTGGTCCACTTCTCTGCCGATCCAGTATCTTAGCCTCCTTCCCACACCACGGTCTCATAGTGGCTTTCTTCCTCCATGGAATTCTCATTCTTCCAACCCAGAAGTCTCCTGACGGGGCCCTTACTGCCATGTGCACTGACTGCCACGTGTTGTAAGCACACTTCCATCATACTACAAGCCCCGTTGCCATTAAGATCTACTCGTGTGGTTTAATCCCTCAGGGCGGCCAACCAAACCGGAAGCACCCAGAGGGCAGGGATTACATTTCAGTTTCATCATGGCAACCCCAGTTCCTGGCATCAGAGAAGCATCCAGGAGATGCCCAGTAAACAAATAAATATATGTAAATTGACTAAACAACCGGGTGAATCAAGTGTCCCTTCACTTTAACCCCATACTGCACTATGGCCATTGAGGATCACGGCACCGTTGTCACTCAGCATTCTAAGATATGGGCTTTGGAAGGCTCTGATACTTATTCTAGCATAAGGTTAGCTGCTCATTGCTGTGGATATAGCTCTGTATAAATAAAATGCTGATTGGCCAGTAGCCAGGCAGGAAGTATAAGCGGGACAAGCAGAGAAGAGAATTCTGGGAACAGGGAGGCTGAGTCAGGAGACACTGCCAGCCGCCGTGATGAGAAGTAACATATTAAGATACCTGTAAGCCACGAGCTACATGGCAACTTATAGATTAATAGAAATGGGTTAAGATATAAGAATAGTTAGCAAGAAGCCTGCTACGGCCATACAGTTTGTATGTTTGGCAGGACCAAAAAAACTCTAGCTACAGCTTCTGTGATTTTTTTCTGGGAGGTCTTTTAATGACCACCACTTTGAGTGGAAAAGCTATGGCGCAGGAAAGGCATGTAAACAGCTTGACTCAGAGTCAACTCTTGACCCCCGTGACCCCTGATTTCCCATCTACACTAGACAACTTTGATTGGCATCTGTATGCTCATTTTTCATCCTTGTGGCCCTCCCCAGAGTGAACTTCCCTAGTAGAGGAGACTAATGAGAAGGATGGAATTTCAGAGCCTTATTTGATAGGCCAGGTTCATTTCATTGTTTGAAATTTGCTTTCGGTCTGCTGGCTTGGTTTGGTTTGGATTTGGTTTCCAGACAAATATAAACAGATTTATTTCTTTATTGTTTCCATCTTGGGAAGAATATTCTTTAAAAGGAATATCAGACACAAGTATAAAGCATTGCTCCTCAAAGAAACTGTCCCATGCTGTGAAGGACTGGCTTTGAGTTTCCCCAGGGCCCTGGGATCCAGAACGCAATGTCACAGTCTGTGCTGGAACCCGCTCCCTGGACCACTCTTTGTAAGCCTGTACATCTCATTTCTCAAAACCCCCAGATGCTGCAGCTCCTTCAGGCTCCCCGTGGCCAGGAGCTGCAGGCACTGTTGACCCAACAGGCTTTTCCCACTTAAAGATCTTGTGATCATGTGATCCTGACATAGAGAAGGGTCGGTCAGAAAATGCGTATTGATGTTCTTCGGACAAATTAAAATACACCCAAACAAGAGGGCAGGCTGCAGCCCATGACTTTCAGCAAAGTGTATTTAGGTTGTGGTGCTAAACTGGGAGGGCCCCAGAGTTGCCAGGGCATAGAAGCACTCCCCTCCATCTCCTCCTGCCAGACTGGTGAAATCAAGTAAGGCTTCCTGGAGGTGGTGTGGACAGAGTGACTATCAGTGTTTCAGTTCAGGACCCAGAAGGAGATGAGTTTAATCTGAAGCGTCGCCCTGTCTGTGTGTGAACAGATTTAGGCACCCTCCCAGAATCTCAGTTTCTAATTTGCAAACTGAGGGCCATGCTTACTTTATAGAGCTGTTCTTCCTTGTTATTTTGTTTTTTAAAGCTAGGATATAATATAAATAGAACATTGAAAGTAGTGCCAGGCCCGTAATAAACAGTGAAGGGTGGTGAGCTGTTGTGTATGGCCACTGCTCTTGGAGTTCCCAGACAGATTCCCTCTGTCACCAGACCTTCACAGGTTTTTCTGCCCTCCTGGAACACTCATCCTTTCTCCTAACGGCCGCCTTTGCTCTTCCTTCAAGATGCAACTTGAAGGTGCTAAGAACTATGTGGTATCCCTGTATCTCTGTGCAGCCTCTGAAGGATTTCCCTGTGTATCCTTCCCGTCACCTACGTGGGGACCAGCCCCTCCGTTGAGACACTTCCTCAAGGCTAGGCCCCCACTAGCTTATCTGCCCGTATAACGTTGTGCCGTCTGCCAGCAGGGGTCACTCAGCCTGGCAATTCAGTTGTCTGTAGACAGCAAAGCTGAAGTCCTGGAGGAGGGGACCGGTGGGAGGCAACCCAAGCCCACCACCCCCTAAATGTCCCTGCAGTTGGGTGTTGCCACATTGTTGAGCTTACTTCCTTCTGCCTGGTAAAGCAGGACACATCTCTGAGTGAGAAGGAGGAGGCCAGCCGAGCAACCTGCTCAGTACCATGTCAGCAACCACTAGTTAAGTGAAGGAGAAGAAAGGGCCCCCTCCCCCTCCCTTCTTCAGTTGAATTTGGCCCATCCTATCAGGTTCCTCCAATGGAGTCCTCTGTGGCCCTCCTCGGGGTCCACCCCAGATGCCCCTTGCTTTCTATCCAGCCCTTCCTCTACTTGAATGCTCCAGAGCCAAAGACCTCAAGGTATTGGACTCAAGTCATAGACTTATAGAGTCTCTAAGCTAAGGAACTAGCTCTTGGGGGCTTCAGTTTCTTCGTCTCTCAGAAGGCAAGAGGGGTGTGTGTGTGTGTGTGTGTGTGTGTGTGTGTGTGTGTGTGTGTATGTGTGTGTGTGTGTGTATGTGTGTGTGTGTGTGTGGGTGTGTGTGTGTATGTGTGTGTGTGTGGGGGGGTGTGTATGTGTGTGTGTGTGTGTGTGTATGTGGGTGTGTGTGTATGTGGGTGTGTATGTGTGTGTGTGTGTGTGTGTGTGTGTGTGTGTGTATTAGGTCAGAGGACAATCTCAGGTACTGTTCACCTTTACTTTGAAACAGGGTCTCTTACTAGCCTGGTGCTCACCAAGCAGGCTAAACTGGCTGCCCAGTGAGCCCCAGCGATCCACCTGCCTCTGCCTGGGATTCCAAGCATGTGCCGCCACACCTGGCTTTTCTTAATGTAGGTCCCAGGGATTGAACTTAGATTCTAATGTTTGCAAGGAAAATACTTCTCAGGTCCAAAGGAAACTTCATTTCCCCTAATTCTGGTGGTTAGACAAAAGCCAGGCATTCCTCAGAACTTGTGAAGCCAGTTCTCCTCTATCAAAAGAAGTCACTTCCCTTTTTGCTGGCAGAAGGGACAAATGTCTACCTGTGGTACAGTTAGCATACCGAAGCACATGTTGTCCCCCAAGCTCCCTCAGTCTCACAAGTAGCTGTTACACATTTTTCAGAGTCCACGCTGGCACCCTGGCTTTTCTCACCTCCTCCCCTACCCTAAACTCCCCTAGCTACTCCTTTCTCCTTATAACCCTGCTATTTCAGCTGCGCTCTCTCTTTTACCCTCTCTGTCTTCATTTCTCTCTCTCTTCCCCCCTTCCCTCTATCTTTCTATTCTGCTCCTGCTTCTCAAATGCTCAGGTCTAGTCTGCTGGCCATGTTCAATCCACCACTTTCTCTCTCTGCTCTGGACTCTGCCGGATGCCTCTGACTGTTCTCCCGTATCTACAATAAAAACCTTCTCATATCATGGGGCAGTGACCTCACCAGTCTGCAATGCTATACTGAGCCATCTCTCCAACCCGACAAGGGCGATACCGCTCTGGACTTGAAGAATTAGGAAGAGGACAGTTAGACGCTCTCAGCAGACTAACCGGGGCTTTTGTTCCACACCCTTAGCCTGGGTGAGCTACGCTCTCCCAGCACTCTGTGCGTCTCGTCTTGTGTCTGTGTTTCTGCCATGTCCTCTCCTGTTCAGTGAGGTCCTCTTAACTCACTGATAACAATGATGTTCCTGGGTACGACCTGCCAGTGATGCTTTGCTGGTATGGTAGTGACTGTCATGTAGGTGGACAATACAAGCGTTTGAGGACAGGAACTGTGTCATGTCCTGGTTGCTGCTGCTGAACTCACCCTTCTGTGGGCCAGGCTATATGTGAGGTCAGGCAGAGGGCACAGCATTGGCCTCTGAAGGCTGCTGAAGCCTTTGCAGGTAAGTGGGTCCCGCTGTGCGCTAGCCATCATCCCTTCCATTCTGACAACAGTCCTTTGGAGTGGCATTTCCATTTTGCAGTAGAGAACAGAGTTTGAGGGCGCAGGAGCCTTCCTGGGTCACGTAGCTAGGATGTGGCCCTTTGGAGTCTTACTATATATATAGTTCCCTCCAGATCCGTTGGTTGCCCACTACTTGGGTCATGGGCGTGTCCCTTAGGGAGGGGCTTTTCCTCCATCCACACTGTGCTGGATTGGTGTGGCCATCATCCCAGGGTCGTTCAGCCTGTGAGGTATTTGTCAACCAGGGACTACTGTGCTCTCTGCTCTTTCTGCCTCGTTGTGACACAGAGGACAGAGGTGAGAGAAGTTATGAGGGAGAAAATCCATAAATTGTGTCTTTTCTTTTTCTCTCCTTTTCATCCTTATCTGGACCAGAAGAAAGATTTGACAATATATGGCACCTTCAAAAACAGAAGAGTGTCTGGAATGGCGGAAGGAGCTGGGATTTGGGGGGGATCACTGGGCAAAATGATCCACATAAGTCCTGGCCGCCTATCATGGCCTAGCCAATGGCGGCCATACTGCTCTGCAGCAGGCAGACTCTCCCTCTGAGGGGACCTTGTGGCCATCAAGGCATGAGCAGCACCCTGGTCTTACCGAAATGCCTGGTCACCACCATCCCTGGTTGCTATTACCCCCTCTGAGCCCCTGCCGTGGGGTGGGGCCCGACAGACAGGCAGCATTCAGGCTCTCCAAGTGGAAGTTGTCAAGAAGAATTTTCAGAGTCTCTGGATAGATGCCCAGGGAGGACTGCTGTGCCAGGGATTTGCACTGATGGAGCACCTCTTGTATGCCAGACACTGGACTCAGCCCTCTATGCTTTACCTACCTAGCGTCTCCAGCACCTCAAATGCAAGGCCACACCGTTTACGTCTGGGGTGGCTGACCTCTTCATTGTCAGTGTGATTAGATTCACTCCTAGGTGAATTGGAGTGACTCCCTTCCTGGTATGTCTGTGAGGGGTTTCCAGAGAGTGTTAGTGAAAGGGGAAGACGCATCCAGAATGTTGGCCAAACCATCCTAGAGGCCGCGGCCAGGGATGGAATGAAAAAGGAAGAAAGCTAGCCCTGTGCCTTGACTTCCGTTCTCTGTCTCTTGTCCACCCTGCTGGAAACTGTTCTGCCATGCTTTCTCCACAATGATGGACTGAAAATTCGGAAGCCAGGAACAATTCCTCCTTGTCTCTCTCAGGTGTTTGGTGAACGGATGAAAATGGTAACTGATACACTGGCTTTGCGTAACTTGTTCAAAGTCACCCACAAAAGAAGGCTCCAGATTGGAAAACAAATTACCACAAACAATAGCCTACGTGTCCGCCTGTGTCTCTGACATGCCTATGTGAAGAAAATTGGCGAGGACTCGGTCTCCTCCACTACAGACCCTTCCCTCCAGTGGACACTTCCACTTTGCAGTGTCTTTGCTCAGGGCCGTGGTTCTCAGCATAGTCATGAGGGACGGCGTCACCTACGGACACTGGGAGCTTCCTCGCTCCCAGAGGTGCTGTTTCTCTGGGACAGTGTCCAAGAACTTGTCTTTCATTGTTCCCTAGAGGGCTCCCCTGCCATTTCACACCAACAGGGACATCCATTCTGTCTCAGGAGAGTGACGTGTGCTATAGATGTTTGGCTGGCTGAGTCCCCTCCAGGCCTCTGTAAACGTGGACAGGGGATGGAAGGCAAACGTGTCCCCGAGGGTGAGATGCAACCCCCCAAATCAGCCAGGCCTAAGCCTGGCTTTGAAAAAAGCACCTGCTGCTGGGCAGTGGTGGCGCACGCCTTTAATCCCAAGTACTCGGGAGGCAGAGGCAGGCGGATCTCTGTGAGTTTGAGGCCAGTCTGGTCTACAGAGCGAGTTCTGTCTGGGAAAAAAAAAAAAACATTAAAAAATAAGAAAAAGAACAAAGCACCTGCCGTCCCTACCATGACATCAGCCCAGAGGAGAGCCATACTGTTTTTCCATAGCAGCAACTGTGCCTTCTCTTCCCGTCAACAGGGCTCAAGGGTTACAACCTCTCTCCATCATTGCTGGTTACTTCCTACTTCCTTTTTCCCGTGTAGCCGTTTTTCTGGGTACAGCATGACACCTCATTATGGTTTGACCAGCCTTGCTCTCCTGACAGTGAGTGTGTCTCCGTGTCTGTAAACTGTGGGCGCATCGTCTTTGCAGAGGGCTTTCGTTCAGGTCATTGACCTGCATTGTCATTGGGTTTTGTAGCTGACAGTTGCTGTCAGATGGACTCCCTTTTAACTAATGGTGAACCAGGACACTTGTAGGCAGGTTGTTAACAACGCTAGAGTCACACCAGAGAAGTACAGGCGTGGGAGTCAGAAAGATGGATTCCATAGAAGCAGTAGCAAGTTCCCCGGGAGTGGGCTTTGCAGTGGTCTGTTAGAGAAATGATGAGGGCCAGAACCAAGGCAGCGGAGATGACTAACTGAATAATTAATAATTACTATCTGCTCACTCCTGCAAACCGCAGTCCCCGTAACTGAAGATGCATGCTCCCTGCTAGAGAAATGAACCCCTTCTCAGGATCTCATAGCTACTCCTCCCCCCACCATTGCATACATAGACTCATCCCTCCTGCACTTTGGGGACTACGACGTACAGACTTGTGGCTGTCCTGAATTCTGAGGTATTGCTCCCTAGAGAAAGGCGCTGTTGCTACTGAGTGTGGTTGGATGAAAACATGTCCTCGGTAGAGTGATCTCTGCATGAAGGGTGGGGGAGAGAGGCTGGTGGGGATTCTAGATCCTACCCAGCCAAGTTCATGGGCTGACCCTTGTCAGCTGGCTTTTAATCCGTTTCCTAGCAGCAGCTTGAGCTCTGAAATGCATCATTTTGTCAGTAAAGGGACCAAGACCTCACTTGTTACTGCCTTTGGATATAACAAATGACAATCTTTTTCCCTTTATTTGAAAAAGCAATGGAGCTTGGAGTTAGCAAACCTGGTCTTGACTCTGGGATTGAGTGAGCACCTCACCCTCCCCACCTAGCTTCGGCGCCTGTAAAATCAAGGTTATAGTTCCTAGAGGCTTCACAAAGCAAGAACTATGCATGGTCCGACTCTGCATCTGTTCCAGTGTCTTTATATGGTCCTGCAGAGATGAGAAAGCTAATTCTGGGCCTTCCTATAGTTAACTTTCACTTCTGACAGTGATTTCACATCTACCTTCTGCGGCATTTGTGTAGCAATGGAATCCAGAACTGAGTTGGGTAATACAAGAGGATACTGGTGTAGAACCTCTAGGCTTGGCATGGCTCTGGGTGTGTTTCCAGTTCTCCATGTATCAGTCAAGGTGGTCTGATTCTGGAAACAGACACTGGTATGGCTGTTTCTGGCTTCCCAGGGTGTGTGTGTGTGTGTGTGTGTGTGTGTGTGTGTGTGTGTGTGTGTGTGTGTGATTGCACACCCTCAGTGGGTCCAATGTATAGCATTGTTCCAGAAAGTCTACAGAGGCTCCTCTGGAGCTGCTCTTCGAGCCACAGGACACTTCTGTAAGCATCTAACCCCCTTGGCTACAAAACTGGCAAATGATTACCACATTGTTGACCTTTATGCTTGAACTCTATCGTGGCTACTGTTTTCTGCAATCCAGCCCAAACTGGATGACAGGATGTAAGAAGCCCAAAAGAATCAGCAAATAGAACCTGTTTCTAATTCTTAAAATGTACTCTATAAGTACTGGTCAACCCTAAACCTGAAGCTAGGGCTAATTGCCACCATATGAAGGAGACAGCTGCTTACTTCGGGGGTGGTATCTTAGGGCTGTGTCACACTCCCCCGTCCCTGCAAACATCTTCTACACATGCTCATGGGTACCTGGAGGGTCTTCAGAGGGGAAGAAGAATTTCTCAGCTAGAAATAAGGTTCAGAGGGCTGAGGGTGTAGCTCGGTGGCAGAGTATTGCCTAGAGTGCATCGGGAAGGAGAGGGAGGGAGAGCGGGAGAGCGGGAGGGAGAGCGGGAGAGCTGGAGGGAGACAGAAAGCTCCAACGGTCTTATAGCCCTTCCGGCATGGGTTGAACTGCACAGTGGTCAGTTTGGATTTAAGGGGGAATAAGTGAAAGAGATGGAAAACACTGGACTTCATTTTACAGAAGGAAAAAGGACAGAACACAGGACATACAACCCTGGCAACGGAAGGCTAGGAAGGCCTTGCATTCCAAAAGTCTGCACCCTAGAAACATGTAGAATTGGGGTGCTTTATAAGCCATGTCTACACATAACGAGTAGTCCTATCCCTGAGGTCCCTGTGAGCAGCCAGAAGTTGACTAGTAAAATGAAAGTCAAAAAGACAGGGAGGTCGGTGGCTTTAGGAAAGGAAGGAGGAATCGGCCGTGGTCATCTGGCGAAAGCGCCCATGGGTCACCGGAAAGACTTTTGTCTGGTACTGCAGTTGGCAAACTTTTCTGGTCAAGTGCCAGGTGACGAGCGCTTTCAGCTTTGCTGGCCAGACGATGTTGCTGCATCAGTCACTCTGCTGACTGCCGCAGAGCAAAAGCAGCCAGAGACGGCACGGAATGAATGGCTGGTCCAGTAAACCGGACTTCAGGCGGTAGGCTGGATTTGGCTCACAGGTCATAGTTAGCCAATGCCTGGCCCAGCCTAAGAACACGGAGAAGCATTCAGGAGATATTTGGGAAGGCAACCTAGTCAAGCTTGTGTTTGTAAAATTCCTCTGACTTCAGAATAGAAGTCAGGAGAAAGGAAACAGATTTGAGCAGCTCAGAGGAAGCCATGGTGGCTTGGGTGAGGAAGGGGCCGGGTTGTGGGCAGGGTGGGGAGAGGAGCGGATTGGGTAGACAGGTGTTGGGGAGCAGAAAAGGGAATACTTGATGACTGGTCAGATATGAAGATGACTGTGAGGGAATGTCAGGACAGACGCCCCAGGATCTGACTTTGGGGTTCAACTTGACCACTCCTCTGGTTTTGTTCCACCTAATGATTTGCTGAAGCAAGCCATTTCCCCCGGGACAGTCTCAATGGAGGCATATGTCTTCCATGTTTGGATTCACAGTCCTGGACCTAGCCATAGAGCTCCAGGCTGAATCAACCTGGACTTATTTCCTAGGAGCCCCTGTGCCCATCTGAATAGTCACATGTCTGATGGCTCTGCCACTGGAAACCTCACAAAGCATGTGCCCAGGCTTTCCTCATCTACAAAGTTCACCGAGTTCAAACGGTGAGACATTTGTACACATACAGGATATCAAGGGTCTCTCAAACGTTTGTCCAGTAAATGCAGGTCCTGCATTTAGGATAGAGAGAATTCCTTAGCGACTAGCACTCCTGCTTTCCTGTTCTCTCTAGTTCCCTGGCCTGGCCAGCCCATCTTTGTCTTAGGCCAGCCTACCGGTGTACTTCCCAGTACTGTGCATCGTATCCCCATGCCATCAAAATTCGGAAGCTCCATGCAAGGCACTGCCTAAGACTTTTTGGTGGCTGTCACTACCCCTAAATAGACACTCCTGGCCCTCATCCCTGCATGCCAGCATCTTCAGGTACAGCCCAGCTCCTCTCTCTCCCATCTCTTGATCCCCCTCCCTTTTCTGCCCCCCCCCCACCTCCAGGACCTCTTGACCTTGGACAGTGTCCTCCCCAGGAGTGAACCCACACATTCCCATGCCTGCAGAGCTTTGTATACATCAGTCTCCTCCCTCCACTAATTCGCCCCATACAAGATTGGCTTGTCTGTGAACAGCTCCTTGGCTCACAACTGAAGCATGGGGTCAGTCGCTTACCTTCTCAGAGCCTCATTTTTCTCATCTGTAAAATGGAATTCCCTTGCATGGCAGGTATGAGACGTAACAGAAAAACCTCCCAGGATGCATTTAGAATGTGACAGATGTTCTGTAAATAATGGTTCTCTTTCTCCACAGCTCACAAGAGTGATTTATACACTCGAGTACTTTTATGTATCACATACTTAGAACAGTGTGTGACCTAGAATACATGCTTTGCTAAGATTTTACCATGTTTTCATATTTAATTTGAAGAGGTGCAGGTCAGAATTTATAAACAAACTGTTCTTCCTCTGCTTGTCATTCCGTCATCAGTTTGGGGAACTTAAAGATAAATGATGCTACCAGAGGGAACAGGGGAGGTAGACAGCTAGGAGCTGGAACAGGAGGAGACGCAGCAGGAGCCAAGAGGACGGCAATAAATGTGTGCATTTCCCAAAATCAACTTTGCCTCATTTTTAATTTCGCTAATGGCTACTCTTCATTTGAGATGTCATCCTGAAATAACTCTTTTAATAAAGGAGAATGGATGCACTCATTTCCCCCTTCCTTCCTCTACATCAGCAAGGACTTGGCGCAATGATGTATATCACCCTTTTATTTTAATTAAGCATATAGCTCTGAGAGGCTTGTAAAAATGTTGCCAACAGAGAAATGCTTTAACGGATGTGAACTTGAGGTTGGCTTGTCCCATATATCTTTACTATATAAAATTGCCCTCCTCATCTCGCACGTGAGGTGAATGGATGAGCCCCGTGTGCCTCTGAGTGGAACATTTCGGGAAGAAGGGGGTTTGGAGAGGCGAAGAATAGGAAATGGTGTGTTGGGGAGAAGTTGGGGAGAGTGAAGTGTCTTTCTGTCTATGCTCTTATGCTGGGGACTGTTGTGAGGGATAGAGTTTCTATGTCACTTGTCCTTCCACATGTCAGGTGTCAGATGATGTCTGAACACATGGGTTCTTGAAGAAGGATCTTAAAGCGGGGACCTCAGATTTAAACGTAAGCAAACTGTGTCCAGAGTCTCCAGACTCTTAGTAACTTAGCAGAATGGCTAAGTTCCTCCCTGGCCACATGCTCACTGTTTGCAGAGCAGAGCATTCTGCTGAAGACATTGCGGACAGTTATTTCATCAGATCTAAGCGAATGGGTGAGCAAGGCATTGTGGTTATTTACCCACTGCCTTATCTCCTACAGATCAGAGTGCAATGTGCAAGGTGTAGTGTGAAGTTTCTAATTCCTGTTTTCCAAAGAGGGAACTGTGTTGGAACAAGCTGTGTGTGTGTGTGTGTGTGTGTGTGTGTGTGTGTGTGTGTGTGTGTAACTTAAGTGGCTAAAACGGAGATTAACTTGGATCAAAGAGGACCTAAAGAGAAATTCCCTGCAGCCCAGAAAAGTAGGCATTTTGGAATGAGTCAGGAGCTCCTGGAATGTGAAGACCTCATGGGCCAGGGCTGGAAAGATACCACATACAGGGACTGGGCAGTCCAGCCTTGTGGTCTAGCATCTGTATTCCCTCCACACACCCACAATTGTCTTACTGGTGAATAATTCATCTTGAGATTATCTTCCCTGCTTCTAGTTAAATTGTCGCTCTTGCTGTCTGCAAAACTGGCCCAAGCATGTAAAGCTGTTGTGATTCCTTATTTCTAATGTGTCTTGAGGATGGATGTTAGCTATGTTAGCGAGACCGTAGATAGAGGCCTCCCATGTAGAGGGACTATGGTCAGAAAGGGCAATGTCAGACAAGCTTGCAGACCTCAGCGAGGGGAGGATATACTGACCTTGGAGTCTTCCGTTGCTCTCTTCTAGATCCATGCCTCTAGGGAAACCATATACCCACAAAGCCTTGACCTTCCATAACCAAGGTCATTGTTCCACAGTTTGGTGTTTGAGTGAAATAAGGTTCTAAATATTTCCTCTTAAAATAATTCAAATAGGGGCTGGAGAGATGGCTCAGAGGTTAAGAGCACTGACTGCTCTTCCAGAGGTCCTGAGTTCAATTCCCAGCAACCACATGGTGGCTCACAACCATCTGTAATGAGATCTGGTGCCCTCTTCTGGTCATACATGCTGTATATAAAGTAAATAAATAAATCTTTAAAAAAATAATAATAATAATTCAAATAAAGGAAAGAACAGCCACTTTCAGACCAAAAACCAAGCCCTTCATTTGATTTGAACCTCTCTAAATATCTTAGATGCTAAATATTGATCATTATTCTCCTCCAGCAAGGTTCTTAGAAGTACATATTGAATAATATCAAATTAAGTGAAAATCATCCAAATTCGGCACAGAAAAGGTTCTTGGATGCTAGCACTTTTTAATCAATGAGGTTGTAACTTTAGATGACAAATGTGTAGAACTCAAAACATAATTTTCCATTTATTGCTGATAGTAATATAAGGGAGAAAAGTAAAGGCCTGTGGTGTTTGATATAAGAGAAAATGAAGAATAAATTTCCACTTCATCTTTCATAGGCATGGGACTTTCAGTTTTTACTGAAAAAGAAAATGTTCTTTGTTCCTTTTGGGGAAAAAATGGCATATAATCTAATCTGATCTTGCAATACAAAAATATCTATACTTCTGATATTACACAACATGAAACAATCACTGAAGGTTTGGTATATTTATAGAAAGGTCTCATGCATAATAAAATAAAAGCCGAGTGCATACCATCATTTTAGAGTTTTTTCTTTTATTCTCAGTATGCCATGGCTGAGTCTCTATGACACAACATAATTCTTTCTTATATAACTGCATGTTGTACCAGATGGACTGGGATTCGGTTTAAAACTGACTTGACTTGGCAATCACAGATAGAGATTCAGACTGTTTCTAGTATTGCTGGGTTAGCACCACGATGGATGGCCTTACAAACTTACCTCTACTCAATGCTGTGCGTGTCTCTAGAGCACAAAACTTTCCATAGTGGAATATCTGGGGCAAAGGTAATGAATATTTTGTACTTGTGTATTTATTAGCAAATGGTCCTAATAAATTTATAGTTGTTGCATTTTCTTTAATTTAAAGTTAATATAAAAAATCTAAATTTTTATATTATTGCTGTTTGACTTTGAAGAAAAAACATAGACCTGTCTGCAGAAGATTTTTAACATAATATTTTGATTCTTTGACAATTTGACACATGCATACAATGTATTTTGATCACATTAGCCCCCTTCCTCCCCCTAATTCTTCCCAGATCCACCCTACACATGCTTCCCAACATCATATTCTCCTTTTGTTCCTCTCTCTCTCTCTCTCTCTCTCTCTCTCTCTCTCTCTCTCTCTCTCTCTCTTTCTCTCTCGCTCTCACTCTTTAATAGTCCATCAAGTCCAGTTTGTGCAGCCCATATACTAATAGATGAGGGCCATGCACTAGAGCCATGGTTCTCAGCTTGTGGGTCATGGCCCCTTTTGGGGTTGACTGACCCTTTCACAGGGGTCACCTAAGACCATCAGAAAACACAGATATTTACATTACAGTTTATACCAGTAGCAAAATCAGTTATGAAGTAGCAATGAAAATAATCTTATGGTTGGGGGTCACCACAGCATGAGGGTCTATATTGGAGGGTCACAGCATTAGGAAGGTTGAGAACCACTGCTCTAGAGCACATTTTGAATGGGACACACCCTTAAAGAAAACAGGTTCTCCCTCCCCCGAACATCATCACCTGGCAGTAGTTCCATGACTATGGGTGGGGACTTGTGAACACCCTCTGCACAGCTCCTTGAGCTGGATAAAAAGTCGAGCTGTGGCATCCACATAGGATCTTGAATACATCCCTGGGGTCCTGACTCTTCCTACCGGAAGCGTAGTCAGCCCTGGTCAAGACCAGAAGCTGCACTGCCTAGTGGGTCCTCGGGGAGGCTGGAGGCCCAGGGCTTTTCACAAGTCACACCATGGAGAGCTGAATTCCTTCATGGGAGTGTAATTAATTGTAGGAGCAAGGAGATTGTTGGAAACACCAGTTCACTTCACAAAACCTTTTATAAAATATCTTTCCCTTCACCTGTACGGACCTTGAGAGCTGGGCTGGAGCCCTCAGTGACAACAGATATTCCAATTTCCCTACCCAGAGTTCTGCCAGCCCCAGAGTTTCTTTAAATACCATTTTATTTGTCTTTTGCTCAAGGCAGAGCACCAGGAGAGGCATATGAATGTAGGACACAGTTGAAATTTCCCCTGCTAGGAGCCTCTCCACACCTTGAATTTTGGACTCTCAAACTGTTTTTAACTGTGGGCTTCATTTTTCTTCCCTGTCATTACCTGATTTCATCTGAAAAATCTCAGCATGTGGTTCTCTTTTCCCTTAATTCATTAGATTTGGCATTGCTGTTTATTATATCAACTTGACATCTGTCTAATAGAACATCTTTGAAGCACCAGGATGTTTAAAAAGAGAGGAGGGCGGATTTAACTCTCCAGGGTTAACCAGAGACTGTTTAAATTTATTGAGGTGACTTTAGCCCTTTGTAGATCTTTCTCTAGATAGAAATATATTTGTAATCAAAATGATAATCCATATTTTCTCATTCTTCAATGGAGGTGAAGGGAGAAAGACTTGGGGGAAAGCCCAGCTATTTACTGGAAGGTTGTTTCAAGTCCGTGTTAGTCTGTCTTGGGAGAGAAGATTGCATTAGCTTGATAAAGCTAACCCTTTCAGCCTGGCTGGGAAAAAAAAAGAATTGCACAATGCCCCTGCGAATGTTCCCTTGGCTTCTGTAAAGAGGAATTCGATTTTAACACGCCAAAACCTTCCAGATTGGAGGGTATGCGTCTAGAGATAATACGGACATAAAAGCAATACTGAATTTTTCTTTTTTGATGGCAAACAAGAATCATTGCAACAGACTGTAGACTTTAGAAAGAAGGCTGACAGGGAGCTCCCAGATTTGGGTGTGGGGGGAAAGGGGATGACCGTTTTTCTTCCGTACAAATAGTCTCATAAAAAATGTTGTCTGCAATCAGGATGGTGCTTCCTGTTTGGAGAACTGAGAGTTGGGAGTCTTTGGCATGAAGTCTCAATATAAATAAATAAATGATAGATAGATAGATAGATAGATAGATACATACATACATACATACATACATACATACATACATACATAGATACATAGATAGATACATAGATACATAGATAGATACATAGATAGATAGATAGATAGATAGATAGATAGATAGATAGATAGATAGATAGATAGATAGATAGCTTTATGGGGATCTATGTAGTGGGACTGATTCTTTACTTCCCTGCTGATCCCAAAATAAGCTAGGATGAAGACACCAAGCCTGCCACATACGTCAGGCTGGGTAGGAGCCTAGAAGAGCCTTCTGAGGACTTTCTGAGAGTGTGATAAGGCTGGGATTTATGTAGGAATTGCTGTTGACCTTGCCCTGGAACATAAGCTCACTGTACCTGTGACTGGAGGGAGGGTGCTGATTTCAGATCCTTATTCAAGCCTCTCAGACCCTAGATCCCATGGCAACCATGCAGTAATGCCCCAGGCTGTCTGTTCCTAGGTAAGCATCCCACCTGAGGGATGGAGGAGCCGCTTCTTAGCGATCCCATCATTTGTTCCCGTCTGCTTTGTGCCTCTGAAGCTGAACATATTAGTCATGTTGTGTGACAGGGATTGCAGAGATGTTTCCAGCTGTTCTGGAGAGGCGCAAAATGACAGGCCGAGATGCTGCTATCAATAATACCGAAGCACCACAGGTGAGGGCCTGGCATTATGACGCTGTCAGCAGTCTCACCAGACCCCATGGGCCTCCTTGTGGGAGGCTTCCCCCGTGCAGCTGAGTGAAAAGTTCCCTCGAGAAAAAGGCAAGGTGGAGGAAGAAGGTGGAGGAAGAAGGTGGAGGAAGAAGGTGGGGGTAGGGAGAAGAAGAAGGAAAGGAAAGGAAGGAGGAAAAGAGGGAAAGTCACTTGAGACTGCAAAACACATTTTTTAAATTGCCAATCCTTTTTCTTGAGCTAAGTGGAAGCAAGTTATGATCTAAATCAATAGAATTGATAATATTTTCATCTTGAAAGGTTAACTGTATTTTTGACACTCTCCTATCTCCCAAGCAACTTGGCTTTTAAGAAGAGAGAGAGAGAGAGAGAGAGAGAGAGAGAGAGAGAGAGAGAGAGAGAGAGAGAGAGAGAGAGAAATTCCCCTGGGCAAGAAGCCTCAGATACACTTAATTTAAGGCTGATGTTTATGACTGGTCGTTGACCTTGAAATTCCATTAGCGCTAATGAAGGACAACACTGGACTCTCCAGCCTCAAATCCCGTAAGTGATTCACTTGGTGCCAGGATGATCCTGTCCCCAAGTCTCTACATTGGGATGGACCCTGCCATCACTGGGTTCTGGTGCTTAAGCCACAGCTCACTTGGTTTTGGAGAGCAAAGATCGACCCCTCGCCTCAGGTTCAAGATTGACCCTCCCTCACCTCAGGTGCTCCTGAGGAGATGTAGAAGCACCATTAGAGGAGGATTCACTCCTGGCTCTATGTGTCTGCGGAATCTCCCATCTTAGGGCATTGCAGGCAGATTTTGCACCTGACATCCTAAAATATTGTAGTCACTTAATTCATTATCCCCCATATGGCCATCACCTAGACTTAATGGTTATGAATGTTTTGCTGTGGGGGTAGAGGCGATTTCGCAGAAGTATATGAAATGACAGTGTGGCATCTTACCCCTGGATATTGCAGTATGCCTCATTAAAAAGTAAAAAATACGTTTTTATACATCTATATAGCACTATTGTCACACCTAACATAACAAATAATAATTCCCAAGAATCATTCAGCATCCAATTCCTATTAAGAGTCCTTGAGTTCTTCTAAAATGGTTCTCAACAGTGTATTTGTGTAAAGTGCAGTTTGAACATGGTCTGTCATTATGTTTAATATGCATCTTAGTCAGGCCCTGTGCTGTTCAGTATTGTAGCCCCACTGGTCCAAATGAAGATGTGCTGTAGTATAGGGTGCATTCTGGAATTCAAACCTAGTACCAAAAAAAATGAGGGCATGACATCTCAGGAATAATTTTACACTGGTTTTAGGTTGAAGTTATCATATTCTGGAGGTCTGTATAACAAAATTTATTAATAAGCACCTCTTTGGAGGCTGGAGAGATGGTTCAGTGGTTAAGAGCTCTTGCTGCTCTTACAGAGAGTTTGGTTCCCAGCGCCCACATCAGTTTATAATTCTAGCTCCAGGGGAATCTCATGCCCTCTTCTGGTGTCTGTGGGTACATGCACTCATGTGCACATACACACATACACATAACTTAAGAAGAAAATAAAGGATTGGAGAGAGGAGGGGAAGGGGAAAATGATATAATTATATTATAATTTCAAAAATTATAAAAAATAAATAAGTATTTTAAATAAGTACGTTTCTTTTTACTTTAACTGCAGCTATGAGAACATTTTAACTTATATATGTGGCTCATATTTTATTTCCATTGAAAAGTATCTGTCTGAAACGCTGTCCTCTGAATTCTGGACCATTTTCTTCCTCCCTTACTTGACTGGAAGCCAGGTCAGTTGCCTGGAATGTTTCTAAAGGTATCTTATTATAAATTTAATGTGTTTCTCCACACATGCACACCTTGTTTCCCCTGCTAATTGTCTAAATAAAGACTTGTTCAGATTTAGGGGTAATTTTCAGGAGAGACTATTCAGTAAGTGAGACTATGTGTGTGGAAAATGATTCCAGGATTCCACTGTTTGGCTCTCTGCTCTCCTGCAGAGATTGTTCAGTCCTCTGCTGCAAAATGGCATTCCTAGCTTCATGGTCAGCAATAACTTTTGAGTGCTAATTTAGGGCCCTGAAAATCCACCTTTCACCTCAGTGGTTTTAGCATTTATTGATGACTGTCCTCTGGGTAGCTTCTTTAATTAGAAATTGTAAGATGATTTTTTTCTTCCACTCTAGTTATATGAATTAGTTAGAGTTAATTCATATATTAAAAAAAAGAAAAAAAGAAAACTGGGCTCTCTGGTTACCTTGAAATAGACTTTCTACAGGAAGAATGAAATGCTTGATTTGTTCCCTTTAACTACTGGTTTTCAGAAGTTCAAGTCAGAATAAAAGCTTTCTCTCCTGAAAAGGGACGCTTGTTTTCTCTTTTTGAGTATTACAAACACATTGATTTTTAAATATTAAGCATCTATTAGAATTTTTAAATTTTTGAATGAGCTTGCGGCATTTGCAAATTTAGGAAGAGAATCTGAAGATTTTGCAAGAAATTCCTGTTTCTGGATTCCCATGGAACACTGAGTGCTCTCACAGTGTGTGTGTGTGGGGGGGGGGTGCAGGCCTACCACCCCACCCCCCAGCCCACTGCAATAGAGTTCACAGATAGGCCACTTCCCACCCAGCCAATTAAGTAGTCCCTGCTTTGTCCTTGTGTTTGAGTTTATGACCCCCAAGTTCAAACACCTAGGTTATAAATATGGAAATGAAAGTACAGGGAGAAGATGACTGCCTGTGGGTGGAAGAACAGAATGAGTGGCAGAATTGGAGCTAAAATCTAGGTTCCTCTCTCCCGGGAGGACCAGTGTTCTCATCTGCAGTTACCAAGGGGATGCTCCCAGACAGTCCACAGAGCGTCACAGCAGCCTCTGGAAGGTGCCGTACAGCAGACTGTGCTTTCCATATGCAGATGAGAGCTGAGTGCTGCTGTCACTGTGGCTCTCTCTGAACATGATTAAATTTTCCCCAAACCATGGGCAGATTCTGCCCACTGCATTAGTTCTACCCCAGCCCTCCTTTGGGACTGTGGTCAATGGAGTCAGCGTAAATGCCAAGTAAATAGGATTAATGCAGCCACTTTGAGGCCCCCTGAGGGCAATATTTATCAAATTTAAGTACACACACCCCTTTTGACCCAGCAATTCCACTCCTAGGAATTTGTAATAGATATATTCACAAAATATTACGGGATTATGCATCCCTTGAAGTTTCTTGCCTCATAGAAAACTAGATGCAACCTTCAGTAGGATACAGGTTACTAGCCCATCATGTAGAAGAGTAGGAGATGCCTATTTAAGACTTAGATAAAGTTACGGTGCTAATGTTGGAAGGTCTGCTCAGAGGATGCACAGTTAAATTACTGAAGAAAAAAATACAGAATATCATGTGTATTTATTTATGCCAATTTAAATAGTTTGTATAAATACATTAGCATGTGTATAAATTCTCTGAAGATGCACAAGAAAATAGTAACAACATTAGAGAAAAAGACCAGAGGTCAGAGTGGGAAGAAATTGGTTTTATATTCAATTAATAGCTGACTTTATGGGATTTAAAACAATATCACGGATTTATTTTGCTTTTTAATGTTAAATTCAGGAATGTGGTTGAATGTTCAGATAATGCAGCAGGGTTGGGGAAATGAATGGTACAGTTTTTTCATTTGTTCTATCACTGAGCAAGATATCCTTTGGTGGTGCTTTTCACTGCAGCAGCTGCAGCAGCAGCAGCCAGGTGTGTTACTCTGGGGTTCTACTCCAGGCCCCAGATGTACATGCTAAGCCCTTAGCAGGGTGTCGTGAGAAATTCAGGGAAGTGATAATGAGCATGTGGCCAAGTTAGGGAGAGGGGGAAAGAAAAAACCCAAACCAGACCTTAAATGTCTCAGAGCAGTAGCAGGCAGTCTGGAATTGATGTTGATAGTGACTTCCAGACTCTGGTACTTCTGAATGCAGAAGAGAATCTCCTACCAGGAGACTGATGGGGTGGGAATAGAATGTCTACGCTGGGTGAGCTGTAATAGAAGAATCCAGGCTGGGAAGACACCGCAAGAACCAAGAGCAATTTGGAGGGAAATGATGAGTGGAGCCAGGGCCTGGGAAATGAGAATGGCTGAGAGGAAGGGGAGGCTAAAGAAAGTCCAAGGTCATTCGGCCTAAGGAGGAGATGATGCTATAGCGGAGATCGGCTATTTATTGAGGGGCTCTAGGCAAATGCTAGCTTCCCCGTTTTAAAAAATCCGTAGAATGTATGACACAGACGTTTTAAGGATTCAAGAGTGGAATGCACTTTCTGTGGTCAGTTTGTTCGCAGTACCCCACGCAGTTGTGCCAGCTCTTACATAAGTGTTCGAGGGAAGAGAAAGAAATGGAGAGAGCGCGTGGAGACCGACCGCCTGTGGTGAGGAACACTGTGGGCACTCCCCACATCTGCCTCTCCTCTGAGACTCTCCTGCTTCCAGCTGTGTGGCAAGAGGCTTCCCTGATCTATTGAGACCTTGATTTTCTTTTCTGTGAAGGGAAAGAGAGGTTAAAAAAGATTAAAAACCAAAGAGAAAGATTAAAAACCAAAAATACTTTTAAAGTGTGTATACTAATTACTTACACATGTCAGACAGCGATAATCTACAGGTAATGACACAATTAAAATGAAAAGAGTTTGAAGGTTTCCAACACGTAGAAATGAGCGCATCTGAGGACTTAGAAATGCTGCTCATCTTGACTCGATCATTAAAGAGTACATATGTGCACCAAATTATAATATCCTGTAAAATGCAAATAATGTCTTCGGCAGCACTGAAGAGGATCTTGCATGGCCAGCATGTATCTGGGCCATTCAGGTTTTCAGGTAGTTTCAAATGTTATCAGTAAGTCTTTTCCAAAACTCTTAAAATGTGTGAGATAAGAAAGCAAGGACAAAGGAGGAAAAAGTCTCCCTAAAAAGTTACATAACGCAGACTTGAACCTGGATCTGCTGGGCTCTGACTGGCTGGCTGTGCATATATACACGTGTGTGTGTGTGTGTGTGTGTGTGTGTGTGTGTGTGTGTGTGTGTGTGTGTGTGCATGCGCATATATATATATATATCCCCACTATATATCCCAGTGCCTAAGCTGTGATCTCACGTGCTCCATTCTGAAACCAGAGGCTGGGAAATTTTTACAAAGATGTCTGATTATATGACGACCATTTATTATGGTGGGAAAATGTATACAAATTTCAGTGTGATAACAAGACCTAAGTGCTATGAGACCATCTCAAGAAAAAAAAAATTCCTTGAGCAATGCATTTAACTTTGATTTTGCAAAAACCCAGGGTTTAATCAGAGATTCTTCATTAAAAGAATATTCACTTGGAGCCTACGATAAGTCATAGAAAATAAGTTTAAGTCCACAGCACAGCTCTTCTCCTGGGTATCCTTAGTTCAGAGGCTACAAAAGGCATGGGGAGACACTGTAGAAAGCTAGCGCAGCTCAGGTCCCCCATGAATTATTCAGAACTTACACACTGTGGTCTAACATGCACATATCTGTTACGTCGTAATTATTCCTTCAGAAGTGCTTTCATCAACATTGGGTATTTAATTAACATGCCCTGTTTGTCTTCGGAAGTGAGAGTATGCAGGCTAAAATGGAAATCCAGGCTAGAGAAGAGCCTGGTGTGTATCAGTCCAAGGAGAAGGTGTTTGGTTTTAGCCGAGCGCTTTTTCTGTTTTATTCTTAACCTGATGCCAAACCCCAGCCTCCAGTCCCCATTCCTAGGGTGCTGGGATTTGAGGTGCTGTCTTCTTTCACAAGGAAGCATGAAGGCTGTGACTTGCCTCAGCTTCATAGGTCCAGGGCACTTCTTAAGGAGATAAAGCTTGAGCTGTGCTCGAAGGGAGGTAATATTCGTGGAAGCCATGCCAATCAAGGTTAGCGATGCTCTTGTTATGACCATCTGTCTACCTCAGCAGTGTCCTATGATGGTTTACTCCACCCATCCCTGACGCAGGACCGAAGTGTACACATTCGTGCATAAAAATACAAGTGTGTGTGAGTGGTTATCGTGAGCGTGTGGTGCTGCAGGAGCATGCAGACGTGCACAGATGTTTAGACAGGCATGTGTGTAAGTTTAGGAATAGAAATTTTCTTTGAGCAACTGGAGTGAACTAATATAGCGGAAACTGTACTCGTTTAGATGCTGTTCTTGAAGGTGGTTGTTCTGTGACAACAGAGAGTAGTCACATTGAGCCTTCAGGGTCCCCCATCACGTCAGTGAACAGGGCTAATCCACATAACCAGACCGACTCACCAGAGGGTTAAATGATCTCCCATGGTCCATCACGAAAGGGTCCTTTAAGAAGTTTGTCATCGGCACCAGCTGTTTGGTTCTGTGCACAGTCACCTGCTGGAGCGCTTCTCCTACCTTGAAGTCACACACCTCTGCACACATTTAACAAGAGGGACACAGCACATTTGCAACCAACAAAGTGGGTTTGAATGCAGTAGCTTTAACGCAGATGGCCATGTAAAGAGGAAGTGGATTTGCTTAGAGAGACACCTGGAAATTGAGCCCAGGCGAGGCAAACCAGTCCTAGCAGCCGAGTTGGGGAACCGCCTCGGAGGACAGGCAAGTGGGAAGCAGCATCATTTTGTCCTCTGTGTTTCTTCCCATTTATAATCCCTAAATAAGTCTCCCAGACATACTCTCTAAACTCTAGGCCAGGGATTACCACTCAAATGCCTTCAAGTAAAGTAATTGAGTGAAGTGGGCCGGCCTAATAAAATCGCTTCTCTGCAGTCCGCAAACAACAATGCAGGCTGGGTGATGAATGGCAGTGGACACAGAAGCCTCCGTGTGAGGAGGCAATAGGGACAGTCACAGGCATTGCTGAACTTGAAATACAAACTGCCTGCACCTCCTGCAGAGGATGACGACGCCAAGCTCTGTGTCGTGGGAGAGGGGCTCAACTGGGGGTATTCAGAGCTCTCAACAGAAGCCACAATGCCAGTGTGCGTGTGAATATTCCAATTCCGAAATATTTCGCTTGGGTTTTTCTTTTAAGACTATGGAAACCACACTGAATGCCAACTTGCCACATATGCTGTGGGCACACTCAGGATGGTGGGGCACTGCTCTCAGCCTCACTCTTTGGTCACATAGCCACGATGAATGTGTGACCTGAGACATGGGTCTGTGGGTCCGAGCGCGTTGGCGTTGAATCACATCCTTAAGGGTATGAAGAGAAAAAGCAAGAATACTGGATTGGGACCCTGCAGCTGTGCCCACATCAGTTTCACAACTAGAGAGGAGGTCATGAGTCACACTAGGAAGTAAGTCATTGGGAGGATCATTGGGGAGCCTCTTGCCCAAGGCGTATAAAGCGTGTGCTTGTCCATAAGAAATGTCTGCACTTTCTCTGTGAATCTTGCGTGGGAAACATTTTCATTGGGGCTAGGCATCGGGCACCTCAACATCTTAATGCATGAGGTGGCTAGTCGAGGTGGGAAGAACTGCAGTGTGCTGTACTGTCTTGTCTATTTTTTTAAGATTATTTCAGGATGCAGAAACTCTTTAATAATCAGTGTTAACCAGTCTTCAAAAATTCCCCCTTCGCCATTTTTCCTTGTGTAGTTTGATACTCTGGTTATCTGGTATCTCAAGTTCTTTGCTGTAAGAGCCAAGAGAAGTCCCTGGAGCCACCTGACAACCATCAGTCCGGAGTGCTGTGTCCCTTCTCACTGCTGCCGCAGACCAGGACACCTGGGACTTGGAGATACAGTTAATTCAGGCTCTTCAGA
This sequence comes from Peromyscus eremicus, assembly GCF_949786415.1. Taxonomy (NCBI): domain Eukaryota; kingdom Metazoa; phylum Chordata; class Mammalia; order Rodentia; family Cricetidae; genus Peromyscus; species Peromyscus eremicus. The sequence goes on from NC_081423.1 coordinate 19,453,841, forward strand.
GTCGCATGTCCTTCTGTGCAGCTCACCCTTCCTGACATCGGGACTCATTCCCACTGGGTGACATCATCTCAGCTGGAAGCCTGCCCTCCCTCCTCCACAGATGGGCAGGGCGGGGGGGGGGGGGGGGGCAGGGGTGACTGCGTGTTATTCAAGCAGATGAGGAGAGACTGGACAAGGGTGTCAGAAGGTCGGTTCAGGGTCCTAATTGACTTGTCTGTCACTAAAGTATCTCTGATGTGGTCGTTGTCCCTCTGGGAATGCTTACTGGGAATATAATGCAGCCGTTTAAAAAAAGACGAGCAGACAAAAATGCAATGCATGGAAAATAATTAATGCAATCTCAGTTGTATTCTAATCTATCTTTAAAAAAATAGACACCGGGCGGTGGTGGCCTTTAAACCCAGCACTCGGGAGGCAGAGCCGGGCGGATCTCTGTGAGTTCGAGGCCAACCTGGTCTACAGAGCGAGATCCAGGACAGGCACCGAAACTACAAATAGATCAAGCTGGGTGTGTTGGTACATACCTCTAATACAGTAGTTCAGAGATTAAGGCCAGAGGATTGTGAGTTTCCAGCAACTTTGGAAGCTTTATAGTGAGACCTTATCTAAAATCCAAGTAATACATTCGTAAATAAATCAAATAGATGATGGACCCAAATGATTTAAAATTTTAAAAAGAACTACAAATGATTGCACAAGGAAATGGCATTTTTGTCTCTGCTGTATACTGTTTGTGATATAATGTTAGTAAAGAGAGAATGTAAAACAAAGGTCTTTTTCTCTCTCTATATATATGTATGTATATGTATATGGGTATACATATGTATAAGTACAAACAACTTGTAAATAAAAAAGGCTGAAAGGAATAAGCAAAGTATTTATAATTGTTACTGAAAATTATGGGTAACTGTTTCTGCCTATGTTTTCTGAAACTTCTTTATGCTATTTATATAGCTTTAAGGAAATAATGAATACATTTCTTTTTTGTATGTATATAATGTAAAGTCACTGAAGTGACTGAAACAAAAGTAGAGATAAAACTAGTCATAAAGAAATATGTAAGTTACTCAGTTTCCCACCATCCTAAGACTCGCTGTCAGTGGGAATTAATATTCTTGCAAACTCTTTTCCTTGTCTTCCCTTTGTACATGATCATACTTAAACTACTACCGAATAACCTGCCTTCTGATTAACGAAATAGTGAGGCAGCTTTGGAATTGAAAAGTAAGTTTCAAAGGCAGGAGCTTGGACAGGCGAGCATGCACATGCTGAAGGCAGAAGCAAAGGGTTTCTACCTTTGTGAATGTGGGTGCTCCTGCCCTAATCAGCCAGCAGCAGAGAGGAGGGAGAGGGACAGAGGGAAACTGCCCTTCCAGACAGCTTGGACAGCTTGAGAGTGTGAGGCCTTGGAACTGAGGCCTCCCTCCCAGCCACCCCCAGCTGTGTTTCTTGTGAGGATCCCTGTAGAGCAGAGCAAAAGCCTGCTGTCTGTCCTGCTGCATAGTGATCTAAAACACTTAGAGAGGAAGTTTAAGTTCCAGGGACAGAGGAAACTGAAGCAATCGTTCCTAGCAATTTCAACTTTCATGCATACAGGGCAACCTACAAATACTTTACCGTCAAATCACTACAGTTAGAAAGCGTATGACGTGGGTCATATATTTTTCTTTTTCTCTATTTGGGGTGGGGGGAGTAGAATATTCTCCACAGACCCTCTCCTTCCTGTGCCTACTTCCCAAGGGGAGGTGACCACCGTGGCAGATTGGAATCTACATAGAGTCTCTTAGGCACACTTACATCCAAGCCCATAGTCACACACAGACTAATGAATGCATGTTTTTTTTTTTTTCCTAAGCAAAACACAACCTCTTAGGTTTTTCATCCCCTGGGCTCTAAATCTCACTTATTCTAAACGCTTTCCCAGAGTAATAATGTTTCCACGTATGAGTCACCAAATGCTAAATGTCCTCTTCTCAGCAAACGCAATTCGTTTGAGAATAACTCCCAACAAATTGCCTGCAATGCTTCCTTATTGCTGGAGACAGTGCTGGTGCCGGGGTGGTGGAGAGCGGTACAAAACCTGCCATTAGTTTTAATCCTCCCGTAGTTTTAGTTATAACAGCGTGTGTGATGGGTAATAATTCCTTTTTCATTTTCTTTCTTGAGTGTTAAAATACAGGAATAAGATGAGGAGAGAAAAGTGATGTTTTCCTTTGGAGAAATCATGACTCACCCTGTCTCTGCAGACTCTCAAGGTTATGAGGGGGAAATTGGGACTTGGTGGTGATAAGTAAGAGTTCAGGGCTTGCTGTTGTGAGTGGTCCCAGCAGGGTCCTCAGAAGACTTCGTATTTCTTTAGCTCTCTCCCACTTAATACTTGACACTTACTACTCAACAAGAACTCACTTGGGGGCAGGGGACTAGGGAGATGGCTCAGTGGCTAAAACACTTGCTGTGTAAGTGTGAGGATTAGAGTTTGGCTCTCTAGAACATAAGTAAATGCCTGGGAAGATGTGGCTGCCTGCCTGTAATTACAGCCTTGGAAAATGGAGACAGATCTCCAGACCAAGCTGGCTAGCTAGTCTAGACAGATCTGCAAGCTCTGGATTGGATTGAGAGACCCTGCCTCGGTTAATAAGGCGGAAGAAAACGGATCAAGAATGATTCCCAGCATCAACCTCTGGGCCTCCAGATGCACACCCACACCCACACCCACACCCACACATAACTGAGCCAACACATATTAGAAACATACACACACACACACACACACACACACACACACACACACACACACCCCACAAATTGGAAAAGAGCTCACTGAACAGAAAATAATTTCAGTACACATGTTCACGCCACATTTACATGGGGTATCTGTTAAGATCTTCCTGAAAGATCGTCTCCACCTACTTTGGTGTTCCTAGTACCTCATTAATTCTAAACCTTTAGCATGGCCCCAGTAAATGAAATTCATTGAAGTAAAATGCTATTTAACTCCAGAATCATTTGGCAATATTAAACCAGGCAGACACCATCTTTTTTCCAAGGTCAAAAAGTCTAGACATTGTCTCTGTGTCCCTGGGCACTGAGGTCTGTCTTTTCTAACTGGGTGACAGTGCGGGGAGGTGAGAATGCCAGCATGTTGAAGATGTTTCTGTAGGTAGCTGGTTTAGCGAGGGGGTAGCAAGGTTCAGTGCCAGATAGCCAACCCAACCCCAACGCCTCTTTTCTCTGTGCCGTTGGGCCCTTAATCAGTATCTGAACTGTAATATCTTCATATGTCAGATCAGAACAGTGGAGCCTGCTACAAAATAGTCTTGAAATTCAAAGGAGTGCATATGAGGTATATTAATTAACTGTTTATTACTATAACAAAGTACCTGAGATAATTACCTTCTAAGGGGGAAGGATTTATTCTCCTCATAGTTTGTAGGTTCTGGTCCATGATCCAGTGGCTCCATTGCTTTGACATCCACTGGAATAAAACTGGTGACATCATGAACCATGATGCAAAGGAGAGAAAGGAAGGAGCCAAGGTCCCATAACCCACTTTGGGTACAGTGCTCTTGAAGACTTAAAGACTTCTCATTAGGTTCTGTTCTTTCACCCTGAGAATCAGAGCTTTAACACATGGACCTTTGAGGCACCAAGATCTAAGTTGTAGCAGTAGGTATTCATCTTGTGTCCACCTCTGACTATGGCTGCAGACTCACGATGAGACTTTTCATACTGCTTAGTGCATAATGGATGCTGGCCTGCCGGTGAGCAGGCTTTAGAAACCTCCATCTTTTTTTAAGAAGGTTGTGTAATACTGTAACATTGAGGAGCCCAGGATTTTCTAAAATGTCTGTGTCAGCCCAGAACATCTTCTGTTACCAAAATGATGGCACCGTTGACCTGATCTTTTCCTACCAGCAGGCCTCTTCAGTGTTGGCAACTTTATTTATATACATGTGCCATTCAGAACAGTACCATCTCCGTAGCAATTTGCTTGCCTGCTCCTTGCCCCACTCTCAGAGCTGGAACTAAGAGTCACAGTGAGGTCTGGGAATTTGTCCATATTGAATCCTTGGTCAAAGAGCTAGAGGAATGCTAGCATGTGCTGAGTGTTGTCTGATTGTGTGAGGGATTATTACCATTATTTCCTCTTTATAGAGGGCAGAAGTCGGAACCTCTGAAATTCTATAGCTTCCTTTCTCAGGGGCTCTTACTTTTGGCTGTGGGTAGCCTCTAGCTGGTGATAAAGAGTTAGGCTGATCTTTGTCAGCAAGTGACAGTGAAACGCAGCTGGGAGTCCTCACCAGTAAGGTCTCCCTCCCAGTGATCCTTTCTAAGCTTAGCGGGCGGGGCATAAGATAGCCAGAATAGGGTAAAAGTCCATGATTTTCATCATCCCTTGGCTGAGTCCTGCAGATGAGGCATGGACCACTGTGCCTTTTTGCTTGGTAGTAAATGGAAGGAATTAGGATTGCTCAGAAAGAGTAAAGTGCCCTGAAGGTATTAGAGGTCCACCCCACCAGGCTTCCCTGTTGCCCCTCCCCCCAGCTCTCCCACTTCCATAGGAGAAGTCCGATGTCATCTACTCAACGCATCAGGACTCTACAGAAACATCCACTTCATAAAACAGTTCTGTGTGAGCCTCTGGACTAGATGCTGGGAGAAAGCACTGTGATTCCCTGATATTTACAGGAGCAGGGAAATAATTAAGAAGAAGAAGGAGGAGAAGGAGAAGAAGAGAGATTTGGGGGTGGGGCAGGGACAATGACAGCATAAGAGAGGCACGAGATAGGTGGAGACTAAGGAGTGTCAATAAAGAGGTGTGTGCTGTAACCGTCCCTGCACAGCAGTGGTTCCTTCTAGAATACTCCGTCACCCTGCCTCGTTCACAGGATGCTTCCACAGTGCCTTCTTTCTTTCAAGGCAACTAGAATAAAGTGAGGGATTCACCTATCCAGCCTGGACTTTCTGGAAACTGAGTCATAGAGGAAAGCCTTCCTTCTGGTCCCTAGAATGTGACCTACCTCCCTCCTCTTGCAGAATGCTGAGGAGCCCAAGAATTTTTAACTCATTCCTGACAGGGAAATAGTGATGCAACAAGAATATTGGGCTTCGGGGGACACCAGGTTTGCACCCCCAAATCTGTTCTGATTCCCAGCTGCTCTGGAATTCATTGCATCTACCTCCTGTCCCTCCTGTGTGAGGAGACTTGGGTCTCGTTCCTCTGGCGTGAACTGGATGAAGAATAGGCCGATGGTGAAAGAGTGATAGTCTGTGGCTTTTTAAATGAAAATTTATATGCAGATGTGCACTAAAGTATTGGTTCATTTTTAATTGGCTTTCCAAATGAGCATGAGGAAGACCTGTGCTTGGCTATCTGCTGATTCAGTGACAAGAGTCTCATTGACGCTCAGTGAACAACTGTGTTCTCCTTGCTCATAGCTCTTCCATTTCCTCCCTGTCTGCAGACCATACCCAGACACGACCCCACGAGCCCATCACCTCCACTCTTCTCAACCATATTTCACTTTGCCAGGTCCAGCTACCCTACTCTGTGACCTCCCTTTATCCCTTGTTAACCATGCTTACATCAGCCTGCTTCTCGAAGGAGTGTGTGCCACGTGCTAAGCTTTCTCAGCATTTACACTGTCCCCACTACAGTGCATGTTTTGTGTCAGGGACTCTTGAACTTCAAAGCACGTGACCCTCACAGGTGGTGGTGGTGGCTTCTATTTAAAACATAGGTGGTGGGCCAGGCGTGGTGACACACACCTCTAACCTCAGCACTTCAAAGGCTGAGACAGGAAGATCATGAGTTGGAGGCTAGCTTGGGCTGCTTTGCAAATCTTAAATCCTAAGTGGTTGTATCTCCCATCCCAGCTCCTAATTTAGACAGTCTGGGATCAGATCCGAGTATTTCCACTTCTTCAAGGTCCCCAGATGATGTTCACATTTCTGATCCAGAGGCCACCTTTGACAGCCTCTGTGCCATCTTCTCACTCCCACATAACCTTCCCCCCATAATTCCTGTTCCCGCTCCATGAGTCCATCAGTGCTCCCCTTCCCCCGGCTGCCTAGCCTGGATCAAACTCATCCATTCCACATCCTCCCCTCATTTGGCATCCAGTGGGTCTCTAGAACTCCTCACAAACTAAAAATGCTCATCTGTGGAGCTTCTTACCTGAGTCTGATGTCTGCACAATTCTCTAAGCTCCAAGAACAAAGATCTGTACCATTCCATCCTTACTCCTGGTCCTAACAACATCTCCCTTTGAGTAGATGCTCCAGGCGTGCTCAGGGACATCAAGTGCATGAATGAGTGAATGACTACAGTTTACAGTGATTTATAGTGGATTTCAAGACTGCTAGACCAAAGGATTTCAAATTGCCTGACACAAAGAAATGATAAATTTTGAGGTGATCAATATGCTAATTGCCATAATTTAATCATTATACACTGTATGCATGCATCAAAAATCATATTTGTGTGGACAATTATTACATGTCAATTTTAAATTCAAAGGAAGGAAAACAATCCATTTTAAATGTGGGCAGGGCATTAGAAGGACTGTTCGTTCACATGGCACATTGCAGAGCGGTGGCCAAGAGGGAGGGTACCTGTCTAGTTAACCAGATCAGCCAGGTATGCCTTGGCAGCCAGATAAATGGCAGCCACTAGGTCAGCCCTCCCTCACGTCCTTGCTCTGCCCTGTTTGTACAAAACCGAGTCACACTTGGAGCAGATGGGAGCCTTCCACAGCCTCTCAGACCTGCAAGAATTGTCCCAGGCTCAGGGACTGTGGCAAGTCCTTTGTCTCCGGGGCCTCTATCTATGGCGTTTCCCTATCTATGAAGCACAAAGACTGAGACTTTGACTGTGAAGTTTGTTGAAGGCCACAGTTCTGAGCGACAGTGCTTCATTTTAATTAGGTCCAATGATGATTAGAGTGTTCGGGATTTTCTTTTTAGCTTGACTCAGTCATGGCAGCCAGAGGAGTCAGACTGGAAGGGTGAGCCGAGCTCTCAGTTAAAGATGGAGGAGACCTTTGCTTCTCTTGGGGATGTCTGCTTGGAGCCATCCTTCCTTAGGAAATGGGAAGGGAATCATAGATCCAAGAAGAACAAAAGGTGCCTCACCCTGCTTCCTGTCCCCTCTCCAGGGGCAGCATCCACCCAACTGCTTGGATGAGGTTTGGGGACTAGAATATGCAAACTTTGGAATGTGCATATGTATTCTGGTTGAGTGCCCCCAGAAAAATGTACGTCCTGTCTGTCATTCTCTCTTTAGCGTCTTCCGGTTTCCACGGTGACCCTGAACCTGCAGGCTAGTGCTCCCTGCCTGTCTCCGATTTACAGTCAAGAGACCAAGACAACAGCAGCACCAATGAGTGCCCTGCCCGGCAGCGTCTTCAAACTTCTTTCTTCACTGTTTGTGACTTTAAGTTTGTACCTGTCACAAGGCCTTCCCTGTTTTCGTTCTTAGAGAAATATGTTGGTTAGAGACAAAATTAGATTAAGAAAGTACTAGAAAAACTTAAAAAAAAAAGTGAGAGAAGTAAGAGTCTTCACTTTCTTTGCTAGACCACTTAGTTAAATAATAGTTTGGAGGCAGGCTTTTACATGACAGATTAAGAAGACCTTTATCTCTATCTTTTATTGCCGTGTGTGGAGTCAAACACGGAGCCTTGATCACCTCAGGCAAGTGCCTTCTACTGGGTGGCCCTACCGGGGTATCTGGAGTCACATTCTCCACCCTCTCTTAAGGGGTCTCTTGACCCTGTGCCATTTTGTTTGTGGTTATATTTACCAGGCCCCGTGGGTGTGCTTTCCTGCTGTGGATGCCACAGAAGGTTCCAGATATTAAGGAACAAGCTGGGGGTGGGGGTGGGGGTGGGGGTGGGGGTGGGGGTGGGGGTGGGGGCTTTGCAGGTTCAGTGGTGTGAGCCTCAGAGAAGTTGATAAGAAGAATTAGAATTGAAGGATTAAAAGAGTCTTAAAAAGCCGGGCCATTATAAGGCCCATTACTTTCCATACATTCTGGAAAATCACATGAATGCAGAGAAAGAGGGGGGGAGGGAAGAAACTGGCTTCGGTTCAGAACGTCAATTATGCCCCCCCTTTTTTTTTTTCTTTAATTCCTTTTCACAATTTATTTGACATTTTGAACAGTGGCCAAAAAAGCTATTATAACTATAAAACATATTCATTGGGATAAATCTCATTAGTTGAAAGATTTAATTAAAGTATTGACATGCTTAATTGATACGTGTAAGCCAAGACCATTTTCATGTCTCATTTCCATATGCTTTCTGCTTTAAGAGATGCAAGGAGCTGTATCTTAAAAAGAAAGAAAGAAAGAAAGAAAGAAAGAAAGAAAGAAAGAAAGAAAGAAAGAAAGAAAGAAAGAAAGGAAAGAAAGAACTCCATAAAATTGCTATAGGTTCATCTGCTCCTGCCGTTCCCCAGGGACCACTTCCTGCCACTCTCCTTGATCCCCAGCCGGCTACTCCTCTAAGTGGTACTGCTGGGAGTGAAGGTGATGTACATCCAGCTTGAGTGCCTGCCAGGCCCTCTTATGATCAATAGGAGAATATTTATATTAATAAAGCAGTGAGTTAATTAAATAAAACGGTCCTCTGGGTAAACTTAAGATACTAGAGGATGGGTAGAGATCAATACATTCAGCCATTTGAACATTAAGTATGTGCCTTGAAATTTTATGGGGCTTTTAAAAACTTGCTTTGTAATGTAAAAAGTTTGAAGCCTCCACAAGTCAGCTCCGTTCAGACCTTGTGTCTGGCTTCCAGAGCTCAGACAGACAGGACAGGGGAGCTGCTAGAGATCTGTACTCACTCAGAAAGGCCCAGCAGACCTCCCCTGTCCTGAGAGCGCCCCTCCTGGGTGGGGGAATTGTTTGGGGGAGACAAAGGCTGGGCTGTGGTGAAGAGGCCTGAACTCAGCACAGCTCCAGACGCAGAAAGAGCACTTCATTGTCCCCAGAGCTGTACTCTCCTCTTGTTCCTGGTGATAGGGACTTGGGGAGAACCTTTACTGGCCTGTCTCGTATACCCTCTGGGCTTCTGTCTGGGGTTTCCTCTGCTCCTCTGCCTCTTGGAGCCGGGTGCTCGGGAGTAAGTGTGTATACCTCTATCCTAATTGACTTTTCCTCTTCTATGTTCTTATTGTTTCTGCCTCACGGCCTTGGTCTCCCTGCTTCTCTGTCTGCCTTTTTGTGTCTCTCTACCTGTCTGTCTCTGTCCTTCTCCCTTTCTGTCCTCTCCTTTGTCTAGGGACCACTGATTCCCAGACTGAGAGTCCACACTAGCTCTAGGGACTTTGCTCCTACAACAGCCACCCCACAGGCTTCAGAGACGGGAAGGGAGTCCCCAGTGTTCTGCCTCAAGCAGCTGGTCTGTAAAGTGATGTCATCCCTGCTGTCCCCTTCTGATGTCTCTCTGGACTGTGTCTTCTCATTGTCCTAGCTTTGACCCACAGCACCTAACTCTCCAGGTATGCTGTAGTCACCCTAGTAATGACGATCTTTGTTGAAATATAAGCCTTGAAATGGTTTGAAAAGAGCAATATGAATTTTCTCCGTGGAAGGAATCGGTGTCAGGAGCAACAAATTTCAATTATCCTTGCTGCCTTGAGGGACCGTCGCCTTTCCCTCTCATAGCCCTTTGCAAGGTGGCCCACATCCCTAGCTTCCTCCCAGCGCAGAGGATACTTTGTCCCTAAGTCATACAGGGGTAACTGACCTACATTCTGCTCTCAGCCCAGATCTGCATGGTGTTCGAAGCTGCTCCTGATCCCCCTGTCAGGGCTTCAGGCTCACAGCTGCCCTCACTGGGCCCCCAGGAGCCTTCAGGTTGGCCTCTCTTTCCCTTCTCCTGTGACGTCTCCTACGACTCCTCCCAAGCAGAGCAGTCACTGCATGGTCAATCACTTCCTACCCAGCTTCCCAGGTGCTGGGCTGCTGCAGCCTAGGCTCCCATCCCTCTCTAGTCCAGAGATTGGCCAGATCCATAAACAAGAGTCTTCCTGAAGGACTGTTGGAAGGGTTGTACAGAGGCTGAGTGGGACCCAATCATTGCCTCCTCCATGTTGAACTTGGCCTATGCCGCTTTCCAGTGTTAGAGCCCTTGTATGCGTGAGTTAATTTCTCATCACTATAACAAAATAGCTGAGACAATCAGTTTGTCAAGAGAAAAGGTTTTATGGGGGTTCCAGTCAATGACCTACTGGCCCTATTGCATCTGGGCCTGTGATGAGGCACTACAAGGTAAACAGAGCCCGTTTGACTCATAGCCATGAAACAGAATAAAGGAAGAGGGCACCTGAGTCCCACTGCTTCCCTCCACAGCACACTGCAATGATCTACATAGCTTCCGGTAGACCCCAGTTCTCTTAAGGTCCTCTGTCTCCCTACTACCTTGGGAGTCAGCCTTTTGAGAGACCTTTGAGATCCAGTCCACACACTGTTTTGGTCTCTGGGGGAAGAAGGCCGGAATTTAGCTGTCTCCTAGAGTGTTTGAATGTTGACTTCAGGAGGTTCAAATAGTGTTAATATTTAGTGAGTGTTTACACGCGCCAGAGAACAAACCGTGGGCCCTGAACTCACTCACCATCTTACAGGAACTCTCTGACATCAGTAATTTCGCGGCCCCTGTTTTACAGAGGAGGAAACCAAGATTCACACAGTGCAGTCTGGTCTTAAAGTCACTCTCCTAGCAGAGGCTGGAGTTCATGATAGAATCTTCCAGATACTGGGCTGAGTTGACATCACTGTACCTCTCTGCCTCCTGAGACAGGTGTAAAAGATGTCATATTTCCAGGAGAAGGTAGATGGCTTAGGGGTAGCCAGTGAGCAGACCTAGGGAGATGAAGGAGGAATTTCTGAAGAAGCCTCTCCTCTACCCCTTTTCTCCCACCATGGAGGTCCTTTCCTCTTTGTCAGAGACTGGAGAGCTTATTGCGTTTGGTGCCTGACTCGTGGGTCACATTCACCACTAATTGATTTCTCTGGATCCACCTAGTGCCCATGTCCTTCACCTCAAACTTTTCAAGCTCAAAGGCCAGAAGCAGGCCTGGAATTAAACAATAGTGTTAACCTCAAACGAGATGTAAATCTATTGACCTGCATCCATCTTTACGTAAGCAAGAGAACAGTGTCTCTCCTTTACTCCGGCATCCACGGTGTGAATCATTAGCAATAACCGAAACCGCTTTGCATAGAACATCAAATAGTGCCGGGGATCGTGGCAAGAAATGTATACTGTTAATATGATGTGATGACTTCAGTGCCTATGTACGTCAGCTGGTGCTGGGCTTCCAGAGGCCAGCCTTGTCATTCACGGCGTTGGGCACTTGCTGAATGGTTTTCCTCCTTTGGTAGAAGATAATTTTGAGCCTTTCTGAAGCTGTATTGATTTTATCGGCAGATGGCCCCGGGATAGCATCTCACCTTCACCGTGGAAGTTTCACTTGTTTAATGGGGTTCTGAAAAGCTACAAGAAAGAACAGGTATATACAAGCCATATTTCCTTGAGCTGCAGCCCTGAATTCCAAGTTCCAGCCCCTGAGCCGCTACAGCCAAGGCTCAGTAGTACCTCCCTACCATCCCCCAGTGCACCCAGTGCACCCACACCCTTCAAGGGAAAAAAAAATAAAAGGCCCGCATGGGGTAACCTCAACACTGTCTCCCTTAGAGGAGGGAGGAGCTAAGGGCACTCTGTACAGTCTTGTGGAAGGGATCTGAAGCTCAGAGTCGCTTTTCCCGTGGTCAGCTTGGGTTGTCAGGGTTGCAGTGCAGTCCAGATTTAGGGACAGGCTCCAGCTTCCCAACCATCTTGAAGGCTTAGCCCTTCTAGCTTCCTCTCTTCGCATTTCCGCCCTCCCATAATCCTCAGTATCGGGAGGGTTTCTGGGTCTTCGGCAGCTTGGAATGGAGGAGTCAAGTCACAGCGTCTGCTGTTCCCAGAGACAGTGCGAACCTTGGCCCTGCCTGGCTCCCACATTCAGCTCCTCTGTTAATGTGTGCTGAAGGCATCCTGGAGCATGGCGTTCCATTGTTACCCTGGGCTTCAGAAGGGGAGCAAGGAGACCTTCTTGGTGAAGAAGCATTGTCGGACATAGAACTCTTTCTTCGTCATTGAATTCATCTTCTAATCTGCTGTATTCTTTGAGGCCAGGCCTCCGCTTTCTTCAGAGGAAACAGGGGGTCATGTGCCTAGCCTGCCTTCGGGTATGACTGCTCGTTCCCACACTTGGGCTCAGTTCACTGAACCTCTCTGTGAGGCCTTGTCTGTGCTTCCTCTTTGCAAGTCTGTTCTAGTGACATGACTCACCAAACATAATACTCCCAATAGGGAGTGGCAATAGACAGGGAGGGTAGCAAGGTCTCTTTATACTCAGAAGGAACTAACTGGATGTGGGGGATAAAATGGACCAAAGTTTGAGATGTGTTCTGGATCCTCCATGAACCAAGTAGTGGCATGAAATCATTTTTACTTAAGTTTTGTTTTGTTTTGTTTTGTTTTGGTTGGGGGACGGGGTTTAGAGACAGGGTTTCACTGTCAATCCCTGGCTGTCCAGGAACTCACTTTGTAGACCAGGCTAGCCTCGAACCAAGAGGTCCGCCTGCCTCTGCCTCCTGAGTGCTAGGATTAAAGGCATGTGCCACCACTGCCTGGCAAGATTTTCTTTTTAATCCATCCAACAGATATATTTTAAGATATATACAGAATATAACAGCAAAAACTGCATGAAGCTGAGGTATAGGGGGCCAGCAGAAAGACCATGCAGCTTCCGAAGCTACCTCCATGTAAGCTGAATGACAGCTAATCCCTCTAGATCCAAACTTCCTTCAGCCAGGATCCAGGTGGCTAATTTGCCTCTGGCTTTTTGGGGAAGTCAAATTTAGCAGGAGCTTGGGACCGGGACTAAGTTAAAAGGACCACATTGGAGATGATCTTCCATTTTGTTTAAGCTCTGTTTTGTTGGAAAGGTTAAAAGGACATGAAAGAGAGATTGAATCATTTCTATCCCCACCCCCTCCCTGACACAGACAGAATGGACTCAAGTTCTAACCAAAAAATATCAATTTACTAAAAACAAAATCATTAGAAACAGAGTTCCCCTCCTCTCAATTTTTGCTAATTATGCCTAAATATATCTCACTCCTGGGACTGTCGCCCCTGAACCTAGGCTATCAGTCCTCCAACTCAGAGGCAAAAAGAGGGGCCCAGTTAGCAATTAATCACCAAGTAGGCCAAACGCACATGCCTCAATTTAGAACAATTCCATAAGAGCCCCCGCTTCCCCACCATCCCCTCCCCCTCGCTCACAGGGTTTCATCTTCTAATGGTAAAAGCTTTTTGGCATGGGAATGTCTTTGTGAAGAGGAGAGGACTCAATTTGGGCCATCTCTCCAAAGAAGACATGGGGACAAGGACACTTCTCCAATTAATCAGCAAATGCCTGGCTCCAGCATTCGGGCCAAAGGATCGATTTACATAAAGCTACTTCTTGAGATGAATTGCCTCCCCCTCTCATCCTCATGCCTTCCCCCTTGTCCAGCCGGCATTAGATATGCTACTGGATTTCAGATTGACAATGTCAGCTACAACAATCAAATTAGGGATGAAAGCCTCAGCTGGCTGCCAAGAAGAGGCACGGAGAAGGAGGGGGTGGGGAACAGAATAATATGTCAAGCTCAGGGGAGGGTAGATTGCATAGAAGTGAGCCTGTTTCCCCAACCCCAGGAGGCAGACCCATCACCTCAAACAAAGAGAAAATATAGAATGCATGTCACCATTCTTTTGGACCAGGTGAACCCTTTCCTTACACCAGGTTGATAAACCAAAGATTCCATCAAGCCCAAAACTTGGCGTGGCACTATCTCAGGTACAAAATTAGAGATTTACAATCAGATGTTTCGGCATCCAATTCCACCACATCCAAAGCTCAGTTGTGACTCTGATGGGTGCCTAGTGGAGAGTATATGTGGTGATTCTGGCAGATGCATAGTGATATGCATGCAGAGGTACATAATGGGTACATAATGACATACACAGGGACTCTGATGGGTACATAGTGATGTGCATATACAGGGACTCCGGCAGATACATGATGATGTACATATGGAGGGACTCTGACCAGGTTGTAATTACTGTACTGTACAGGACTCTCATTGGTACCTAGTGACATACATACACAGGGACTCTGACAGTTACATGGTGATGTACATATGCAGGGACTCAGATGGGAGCATAGTGAAGTGTACACATGGGGACTCTGATGGGTAAGTGGTGATGTGTACACATAGGAACTCTGACAGGTGCGTAGTGAGGTACATGCACACAGACTCTAATAGGTGATGTACAAATGCAGACTTTCGAATAGTTGCATGGAAATGTACATGTGCATGGACTCTGGAGGACCTGCATTGCTGTTGGAATCCTGCTCCTGCTTCCTGGACCACTCAGTGGCATGAGGAAGGCTAGACTAGAAAAGAGGGCATAATTGGGCTGCTAATGAGAGCTCCCCAATCCCATCTAATGCAACTGCCTTGTCGCTAAATTGTGATAATCCTAGGGATTAGTGAGCTGTGGAGAAGCTCAGACTCTGCATCCTTTGCTGGAGATGATCAGTCAATTATAATGCTGCTTCATTAACAGAAAGAGCATTAGTTGGAGTTGCGGAGAATAATTAAAAGAAGAAAGTTTTTGGTTTGGACTGGAAGCATTTGTTAACTCTGCCAGCCCTGGAAGAGTGATAAGACTGAACAACTGGAAAAATTGTGTGATTGGAAGGAGGTCCTCAGGGGGGATGTCTTAGTTGATTGAAATGTTTCAAGCTGGGGTTTGCTTCCCTGCGTCTATGAGTTTCAACCCTGTTATTGTTATACCTGGACTTTCAAGTCCCACACTGGACTCCTCTAAAGATGGGCCCCTCTGAACGATGAGAGGCCCTGAAGCTACAGCTCCTAACCCTTATTCTAGCACAGCACTGTCAGGCAGCAGGAAGTAGCTATATGTAGCCATTGGCCATTTAGGATGTGCCCTGGTCCAGTTTGGTGTGTACGTGAAATACACGTCAAGTTTTAAGGACTTGCTGCGAAAAACAGTCTCTACGTTTTTAAACTGATTGCATGCCCGTGACAATATTTTAAATGCAGTGTTTTTAAAGTGCCTTACTGAAATTAATAACAATTTAGTTTTGCACCTTTATTTAGCGTGCAAAACACACACACTTGTATGTGGGGGCCCACAAAGGCCATGGTGTACATATGGAAGTCAGAAGGTATCTGGGAGTCTGTTCTCTCCTCCTACCATATAGATCCTGGGATCAAACTCAGGTTGTCAGGTTTGGTGGCAAACACCTTTACCTGCTGAGCCATCTTGCTGGCCCTTCAGTCATTTCTTTTTCCCACTTCGAATGTGACTAATGAAAATTTTTAAGTTGCGTCTGTGGCTCATGTCACACATCTGTGGTTGAGTGCCATTCTGTAATTAGCAGATTTCCCAAAGGGTTGACAGTGTCTGTCTCTTCATTGGTCACAATCTTTAGCTTACCAGTCAAATGAAACCCAGGGCTGAAGTGTCCTGGTGACCAGACAAGTTGTTTAGTGTTGGCTTGTTGGAAACTAGCGTATGTAGCCCTGCATTGGTCCAGTTTAGTGTCCCTCTTCCCCACTGTCCTCAGTGTGACTTATCTATTTACTTTCTCAGCAGACCCCCAAGCAGTTGAGTGTGTGCTCTTTAGACCATCTGCCTGGAAAGGGACACAAAGGATACCTGTGTTGATAACTAATCAGAGCAAACCAGTGATCTCTCCATGCACAGCCTCCTGTACCCACTGCAGTTTAACCGACCCTTTCCTTGTGTGTGCTCAGAAGCTCCATTGTGTTTGGCACACAGGCCAGCATCCTGGGCTCTATCACAGTATCTGATCCTGGCTGCCCAGCCTAGCTGTCAACCCCCTGTGATTTCTCCCCTAGAGAACCTTGTAGAACACTGTAGGAAACCACTGTCTGAGAGGATCCTCCAAGAGTGTCCTCATCCAGCAGTAAGCATCTCTCCCGAGGTCTGTGAGATTCCAGAGGCAAAGGGCTCTGTGTCTTCCTGCCATTCCTCTAGGATCACAGGGAAGGGAGAAACACCCACTGCCCCCTCTCCCTCCTAGGTCAGCCTCCCCAAGGAGCCGGTGAGCAGTCTTCCAAAGTACAAATTATGTCTCTCTTTCCACTTCAGACTCTACTCTGATGCTCTGTTCACACCACAAGCAGTCTGGCACATCGCCAGCAGTCTTCTAGAACATCTTTACATCTAAGCACCTTTGCATGTAGGGCCCAAGATTTTCCCCAGAGACAGGCTTCAATTGTTAAGACAGTAGGGTGTAGTGTGTCAGCCTCGTACTAATCAAGTGAGGATAATAGGGTTTAGAAAGCACTTGCTTTCCATTTTCTGTGATGCCCAGTCTAAAATGTGTAAGTACAGGTGGGAGCTGAAAGCACTGAATAGATATCCTTAAAGAGATACAGCCTGTTTAACAGCAAACTTGGGATATGAAGTTGGCACCTGACATCGTACATGTGATTCTCAGAATCATTCAAATGTTTGACTCCAGGACCCATCAGGTGTCTGGTGCAGTAGATCTGGGGTGGGTCCTAGGAACCCACATTAATTTTTTATAAGAAATTCATACATATTTCGAAGTAAAGTGTAAGCAATGAGTGATTTTTTTTCTGATCACCCAGCCCCAATAACTTCTGGCCAGCCTTGTTTCTTCAATATCTCAATCCAGTTCCCCTCTTCTGGATTCTATTGAAGAAAAACCTGGACACGATCACTGGATCCTGAATGGCCTCAGTGTCTCTGAAAGACCAAGGTGAAGTGAACCGAATTATTCATGATACCATTCTCATTTCTGACTCTAAAATAATTGACAGAATATTGGCAGTACAACCTATAAATTCTGACCAGTTGTCTGAGAATGGCTATCCTGTACCCTGTTCATGCTCAGCCACATCTTCATCCCGCCATAATTTTTTCATAGGTCGCTCTGAAAGACAAAGCCTAAGTTCCTGATGAAGTCAGACTGTGTTCCCGAAAGTCTTGGGGATGCAAGCTGGCATCTTTCTCTCAAGCTCTCAAAACTCAAAATAATTTTGGGTCCTGAGCAAAAGACAAATTCATAAAAGTAGTGTGCATTTAGAGACGGGCTTTCTTCCTGTTGAAAATCAAGTAGCATTAAAAATATTGCTCTCGGTTCTAGAGGTGTGCAGGGCATATTTTATATTTGTCACTGTCCAGGAGTCTGTTTCTTTGTGTCTAGGTTAACTAATGAGTTCCAGAAGAACTGGTGAGTGGTCAGTCCTGTTTGCTTCTGTGTGTAGCACATAGTAGGCTCTTGGTTCGTCTTTCCTGAAGGAAGCATAGTGTAAACTGGCATTCAATCCACTGCTCTTAACCACCCAAATGATAAAGGAAGTTTCTGGTGAGTGTGTAAGGAAAGGCAGGACACAAGCAGCCTCACTGACACCTTGCATTCACTTTTTCATATCAAGGTAGGAGGTAATGTAGACTCCTGCAGTGAAAGCCAGAAACACGGCTGGAATGCTGGGAAGTGATTGTGGGCCATTCCCTGCCCCTCCACAGAAGACATACTTTGATTCTCTGTGTCCCTGAGACAGGTGACAGTTCTTCAGGAAATGATTCCATTACACTATTGTCGTCTCCCTGCGACAAAGGACACCATTGACTAGACATACCCAGCTGCAGGGAGCCAGGCTTCTTAGCCGAGACATACGCTCGCTGGTTGCTCATTTGATATTGACGGTGACCCAACTGCAAATATATAATCTTGCTTATTAAGATAAATTGCCTGCAGAAGAGATTTACCTATTAAGATAAATCTTCCCTGAAGTCCACACAGTAAAATCCCCAGGGAATAATTTTGCCTCCAAGTCTGTCCCTCTTGCCACATAGCATCAAGTAAGGAAAAACAATGTTTTCCCTTTAATTCTCAGAGCAAAGTGATCAGTCACAGGAATATCATACATTAGGAGTTGTGGCTTCATGGAGGGGAAGCCAGGGTTCGTTTTATATAAGGAGTGGTGTTGAGAATACGAGAAACATTAGATCTGTGGCTTGCTTGTCAGAAATCTTTAAACCCCTAAACGGGTTTTGATTGATACATTCAATGCACCAATGGGAAAATTCCCTCCTACTAGGCAGAGAATGTGAAAGTAATTTTAACATATATTCAGGCCAAAGAGAATCAGCTTGGTAATCCACCACCCTGATCCCAAATTCAATAATAGGTCCAAATATAAACGCTTTTTATATCATGCTCTACTTTAGTTTGGCTAATCGAGAGTTGATGGATTTTTTTTAATGCTACTGAAAGGGCACCATTGAATAGTCTCATGCGCAAAGGGATTGAAGCATTGGACAAAAGAGTTATAAATCTCATTGACTGCTTCTTGTGTGGGCTCTTAATTCCTGTTTGGGGAGCGATGTTTCAGTCCGCTACCAACTTCCCAGGTGAGAATTGTCTTTGAAGCTGTCTTATCAATGAGTTGTCTCCCCTGGTACTGGCTTCCATTCCCAGCAGCTTTTGACTTAACTGATAAGTCTCATAGCTAGGAACTCTTCGGCCATTTGTCCTACGTTGCTAGTGTCCCTTACCCTTACATTAAGGAGGGCAGCACAGGCTGGAAGTTTGAATTCTCTTGGGTGGTCCCTAACCAAGGATTGTCTGGAGTGCGGCTACAGAGGCCAGCCCCCTTGATTGAAGAAAAGCGCTGTCCGGTCCTTTCTCTCTCAGGTCCAAGAGCTAAGGCTGAGGGAGACCTCAGTTAAGTTTCCCTGCTGTATTACTGCTCTCTGGACTGAAGTCCTGAGGACTTGGTTAATCCACTGTTTAACCTTAGAGTCCTGGTTTCTCAGCCAATTCAGCCCTTTTCTCTTTCTTTGTCTCTTTCTTTCTTTTTTCTTGTATTGAAAATAGAATTTTTTCATACAATATATCCTGATTATGGTTTCCCCTCCTCCTGCTCCTCCCAGATCCTCCCCACTTCCCCTCCCATCTGGATCCACACTCTTTCTGTCTCTCCTTAGAAAACAAACAGGCATCTAAGGAATGATAATAAGATAAATAAGATAAAACAAAAACAAATCAGAACAGGAAAAAAAGAAACAGAAGAAAAAGAGCCTAAGAAAAGCACAAGAAACACACATGTTCACACACACACACACACACACATACACACACACACACACACACACACACACACACACACACAGAGGAATCTCATAAAAACATAAAGCCAGAAGCCGTAATATATATGCAAAGACCTGTAAGATTAAAAAAAAAACATACCCCGACTCAACATTGAGACAGAGAATCCCCAAGGATGCTGTTGAGTTTGTTTTGTGTTGGCCACCTACTCCTGAGCATGCAACCCACCCTTAGGAGCGATTTGTTTCCCGGTGAGACTCCCTTGGAGGAAACTTTTTATTTGCAAGTGGTGATCAGTTGGAGAGAGCGTCTGGGGTGGAGGGGAGAACATCCCTTGTCTACTTCTCCTTTCAGCTCCAGGATCCCGTTGGATGCAGACCCGTGGAGGCCCAGTGCATGCTGCCACAGTCTCTCTTAGTTTATATATGTGTCAGTCATGCTCTGTTTAGAAGGCCTTGTATCCTTGAAGTCCTCCATCTCCTCTGGCTCAAGCACTCTTTCCACCTCCTGTTTGGCTAAGTCTCCTGAGTCCTGGGGGGAGGGATTTAATGGAGACATCCCACTTAGGGCTGAGTATTCCAAGGTCTGTCCCTCTGTGTTTTCTTGTTGTGTGTCTCTGTATGTCTTCCCATCTGCTGCAGGAGGAAACTTCTCTGATGATGCCTGAGCAGGGCACTCATCTGCTTCTCTAGGAGGTCTCAACCTCTTTTTTGAACCAATCTCTATTGTTTCAACCAGAATGAAATGATCTAGAATCAAATATGGAGAGTCCTTTGTAGATTCTGGACAAGGGAAGCGTTCATCTCCCCCGCAGACTTTTATGGAAGGAATACTAATAACACAAGTGTGTTTTATTCTGTGTTTTAAGTGCCTGTCCTGCAGGTGATGACTGGGGACATTTTTAGCTACATAAATCCAAACCTAAATGAGGAAGAAACTCAGGAAGTAAAAGCACCATTTGCATATTGTCCTCTGTGCTCCAGGTGCACAAAGTGCTTTCCACGTGTCCCCGTTTTGTTCCCGCAGCCGAGGAAGCTGATAAGCCCGTGACCCCATTCAAAAGATGAGGGAACTAAATCAGAACACTGAAGCAGCTTGAGTGATCATACTACTTAGAAGTCACGCCGTGCACTTCAGAAACAAGCACTCACAATGTTTCTGGAAGTTTCCGCCCATCTTATAAGTTTATAATCGTTGGGTTTGAAACCTCGACGCCTCTCTCCCATCCCCCACCCCCATCCCTACGTATAAACTGCCGTTTAATACAGACAAGTTGGAATGAATGTACCCAGTCCTGCAGGGGTAGCGGGTGGAAGGAAGGACTGTCATTCACTGTTGCCCCGAGAACAAAGCGTGCCTGACATTGCGGGTAGAGCCCCAGAAGCATTTCAAAGGCTCCTCTGGAACTAGACAACCTTTCAATCCATTTATCAAAGTGTCCGCGGTTCCTGCTTCAAGGTAGATGAAGCAATAATAAATTTGCCAAGAAAGTTAATCTGTGTCCAAAGCATTTTAGTAAATTAAAAAGGTTGCGGGAGGGCTGGCTGGAAGTGGGATAGGTCCGTTCTTGCCAACTCCTATTTCACTTACTGTCTCCTTAATAAGTCCTCTTTGGTCCTATGTTTTGGGATGGAATAATCAGTCGGTTAATCATTTTCCGGAAGCTGGGAAATGCACTTTAGCTAATGCAGTTCTCCTTAGCTTTCAGAGGCCTAATTATTTAAAAAGGCATCCTGATCCATAGCCCACTTCCCAACCAAGAAAGCCTTCCCGACCTGCCATCTTTCTTCCTGGCACCCTAAAAGGCTCAGCCCACTTCACACAGCCCAACTTTTTTTTAACCTGTGCCTTCCTTTTGTTTAAGGTGAGGAAATGCCATTCTGGTCACTTCTACGTGTTTCTTCCTCTTCGACACTAAAACCTGAACAAGCAATTGACCAGAACTAGGCTCTTAGGCATCATGGATAGATTTTGTTATTTTTATTTAATTGTCAGCCCAAATGGTTGCTCTTGTCTCTCCCAAGGATCGGACTTAACAATAGCTCTGTGCTCAGACATCATGCCGAGATAAACACACTATTAGGAAACCTCACAAAGGCCCTGTGATAATTGTGAAGGGATGGTTACCGAAAATGAAGCGCCCGGTCCTGAGCCCTCCTCCACACCCCATCAGTAACACCATTAAATCTGTCAGTTTGTCAGCCCACTGGAGGTATTTATGAAATCAATAGACAATCCTGCGGATGCATGGCGGCGGCATTGTTAGCCGTAGAGGAGAGGCTCAATAGAAAATAAAATTAATAAAATTTACAAGCAGATTGTCACAGGGAGCGGATAAATTCCCTACAATCTAGTGTTTTACTCAACTGGGACGGGGCGAATACAGTGACAGGGAGACGGGAAAGAAAGCTGTGCCCTTTCCGGGGTTCTTTAAAGTAGAAACAAAGCTGGGTCCATTTACAGGAAGGATGGGGTGACCAGAAAAACCAAAGCAGCTGTTTCACCCAAATGCAGGGTTTTGTCCGAGGCCTGCCCATGAGAATGATCTCCCCTCAGGACACCATCTCTTTCTGTTGAAGTAACACGCTCCTCTCTTCATTGCCCCACACTGTCAGGCAGAACTTCTACACAACTACCATGCTTCCCCGGTACGTTTCAGAGTATGTGGTGTCCAAAATGGGTTAATGCCCTTTCTGGGCATAGGTGCCACCCCTCCTAGCCCCCAGCAGTGGTTAAAGCTGTCCGTTCTAAAACTTCTTCCTATTTGATTTCTAACCCCTTTCCCCTGATTTTTCTCATCGGCCATTTATCAGACATGTGGCCAGACCCCGTCTCCCTAGCAGCCAAAGATAACAGCAGAGCCTGAGAGGGTATTGGACAGAGGCCTGTGGTCTGGAGACCGACAGGCTTTGACAGGAAAGAGTGGGCCCATTGTGGCTGCGGGTGCCTCCAGGGCCGCCCAGATGCCTGGTGGAAATTGCATTAGTCAGATGACAGGACCTGAGCCCCCTCTGTGGAGGCTGATGGAGAACAGCCGAGTGGCCTGGGTGACACTGCCTGACCTCTGCCTGTCATCATGGGCTTTTGTTCAGCGCCCCGACTCCAGGCTGGAGCCCTGCTCATTGAATCAGGCCCGGCTGGGGGAGCCTGCATCAGAGCTTATTATGCACCAGAATTTACTTACGTCAGTTGTCGAAAGAGGAAACTGAATTTGAAATGGGGGAACCACTCTGCTAGGCAGCCCCCAAGGTGTCTAGGACTCATAGGTACACCCTATCCCAACAGTAAGCCTTTGTTTGGAGCCTGAGAGTAGCCCAAGGCTAGCCCGACTGTCCTGAAGTTCAGCCAGCTGCTCAGAGTGCCTGTCACTTATCAGCAGGTGTCAGAAGAAGGATGGATGATGTTTCTCTTCTGCTTTCTGATTTGCCCTCCTCCCATTTTGCAAAGTGTCCCTGTAGACTGCCCGAGTTTTGGTAGAATGTGGCCGTCTGGCCTCTTCTTCCATGTATGTTTGAAGTAGCTTTTGAGGGGGTGTCTCAAAAATCAGCACGTGAGCATCCATCACCAATCTATCTGTGGGCGAACTCAACAAAGATGAGTTTCTCCTGCAGCCAGCAAGCTCTCCCAGGAGGACCTTGTGCCAAGGAGATTCCTAAGATGTGCCCCCAAGGGTGTGGACAGAGAAATGTGTTCTAGTGTTTCCTTTTAAAAAAAAAAAAAATTCTTTTCACACTTTGTGTGTATGTGTGCATATGCACATGTGTGCACATGTCTTGGCACATATGTGAAGGTCAGAGGACAACTTGTAGGAATCAGTTCACTTCTTCTACCATGTGGGTTCCAGAGATGAAATTCAGGTTGTCCGGCATGGTAACAAGTTCCTTACCTGCTGAGCCATCTTGCCCATCTATCCTAATGTTACATGACAGAAGTTGAGCCAGCACCCACTTTACAACTGCAGTCATACAGTGAACCAACCATATATACAATCAGATGCTGTGTGGCCATTAAAAATATCGGCATTGATGTGCTTGGTGAAGACATAGACAGATGTTCCTAATATAGCATGTGGAAAACGGTTTAGAATAGGCCATACATTAGGAGGTCATGTCAGTGAAATTTATATGCTCTGTGTATAGTTGTTAGCAGTGGTTATGTCTATGGTTGGCTTTTTTCCTTCATTATTTGAGGGGTTTTCTTTTCAAAATCCCAGACATGTATATTTGTGTCTATGAGTATGTACATATAGACACCTTTCATATCTGAAAAAATAGCAGGGGCCGGCAGTCAGGCAGTGCCATCTTCACACATGCGTCCCCTTCCCCCTGCCCTCTTTGAAGATGCTCCTGTAGCGGGTGGCTGAATGGGAATAGCCTTGCTGCTTGCAGTGTTTGGTAGAGCTCCCTCGTACGCCTGGGGCTCCGATGGGTCTTTATGGATTGATTACTCACTGAGATCCAAGCAGGCTTGAGGTCTGAATGAAAACAAACACACGTGGTTGGTCTAGCAAAAACAGAGATGAAAACAGAGAACAAACCAAACCCAAAAGGCCTGCATGATTTTGGGGAAGGAAATCGAGGAGCTAGGGGATTCTTAAATCCTTCTATACAATTTGGGTTGGAGCCGGCCACACACAACATTCTTCCATACCTTCTTCGAAGCAGCCAGTGTGTTGGTTGGCATCCCTCAGTGCAGAATGAGGAGTGAGATCCCTGTTTTGGATGGGATGTGTGGAAATGCATGAGTCCCTCTGTCCCTATCAGAAAACCCAGTGACCAGGCTCAGTTCCAATCCCAAATGGCAAGAGCAGAGAATTTGAGTGTCAAAGGACTGCCTGAGAAACGGGAGAGTGAGTGGTGTTGACCTTGAGTTAGAGAGGGATGTCTTGAGGGAAGGGGAGTAAGGGTCTTCTTTGGGAGGTGCCAGAACTGAATGGGGTGCAGTGTGTGTAACAAATAACCTGGAGTCTTGGCTCGTGGCCTGGAGGTGTGAGACCACCCATAGTGCCTGCCCTGAGGCAAACGGATCCCCTCCAGTAACTATTTCTACAAAAGTCCTCATTTGCAGAACAATGTATAGGCTTGTAACAGCCAGGGGCCTGAGACTAAACAGCCCTCAAACACTTCTGGTGGGCAGCCCCGGCAGCCTCCGAGGGTTTTGTTGTAATGAGATGCAGAGAATGTGGTCTCCGTCTTTAACTGGTTTGCCTCTTCCATTCTTGTTTAGAGATCTGAGCGAGAACCAGATCCAGGGAGTCCCGAGGAAGGCATTCCGCGGCATCACAGACGTGAAGAACCTGTAAGTGCTGTGTTTGTTGATTTGGAGCAGCTAGAGTTCACGTGGGCTCTCTGGAGGAAGGGGAGGGCACTTTAGGTGGCTTGCAAGGTGGAGAGCTTCACAAAGCCCTGTTCTTCCTGGGTCAGAGCTTGACTGCACCAAAGCTGCATGGCTGTGGTGCCAGCTAGCTTCTCCCACGGTCTTTGGTACAAGGGTTGTATGCAATTAAGAAAATGGAAGGGAGAGAGGGAGGGAAAGAAGGAGAAGTCGCATTCCTAGTACTCAGTCAATTCAAGCACTAATGATGACGGGGACAGAAGTGACGCTGGTGGTGGCAGTGATGACAACGATGGTGATAACGTCATTGGTATAAATGGGCTGGACTCCAGCCCCTTCCTTATGAAGCAGCATTAAAACTTGTGTCCCAGGACCTTGGGGACACCAGTCCAAGTCCATTCCCACTGCACTAGACTTTTTGTTTGTTGGCTCTTCACGTTTTATTTTAAAATCATTATTGATTGACAAGATGTCAAGAAATCATAGACAGGTCCCTGTACCAGTTCCCTAGTGGTAACATTCTACTTAACCCTAGTCCCATAGCAACACAGCGAGTTGACTTCAGTGTAGTCCATGAACCTGAGTCTTCAGACTTTAGTTTCCTTTGCACAGAGCCAGAGCAAGTGTGCACAGCTCTGCACACTTTTACCATGGGCACCTCCATGCACGGTCACCGCAGTCCAGAGGCAGACTTGTCCCAACACTCCGGATTTGAACTTGCCTAATAACTGTGATGGGTTCCTATGTGACTCCACAGTTCCCTGGCCCCTGCCTTTAGAAGGTTTGTGCTTTCTGAGTCTCTACCTGCAAAAGCCATTCTGTGGGTTCAGAGCAGTTTTGGAGACGGGTACAGCAATACCGGGCTGAGCAAGCATGCCTGCAAACCAGGCTCCTTCATTAGCTTCAATTCCATTTAAGCGGTCTTGTAAGAGACTAAAAGGGGAGGAAAAAAACCTACAACTGTCACTTTCCCCTGTGACAAATGGGGGGTTTTAGTTTGTGAACATAGCCAGGGAGCTAGTGATGGCTTCCAGATGCAGGCCATCTGCCTCCCCCGCCTCCCACCCTGGGGGCTGGGGCCTTGTGAGACCATTGGTGTCTAGCATGCAGAGCACACAGAGGGCATGGACATCTTTGAAAGGTGAGGCACTGGGAGGTAGAGATGACTTTGCCAGGGCCTCTGGGACAAGGAGGCTGCCTGCTCCTTCCTCTGGGGACAGGAAAGAGTATGGGGCAGAGGTGCAGCCAGAGCACGTGAGTGCTCTGTTCTGTAGACAGGTAGGCCTTACGTAAGTAAGGCAGAGCTCCTGGGCTGGAGATGTCAGTAAGCAGCGGAGTACAAGAGCAAAGCCCTGGTTCTTACCCAGGGGTGGCACCCTCGCCAGCTTTTCCAGTATTTTGTTTCTTGGATTCTAAAAACTTAGGACTGCCATGAACTCCGACCAACCCATCGTCTTAATTAATATCCCAGAATGTCAGGACAAGTGAAAAACAGAGGTCCAGAGAGAGAGAATGACTAACCCGATGTCCATCAGCTTCCCGATGACTGAGCCCCAAGTTAACATTTTTTTTTCCATATACAGAATGATCTGTGTGGTCCCGTGGTGGTAATTTTACATGGATCAGTTAACAGACATACTGTAGTCATGTATAAACAGGGCTGTGTAATTGTCAACTGCATTTATCATTCTCAGGAAAGTAATTCAGTCCCACAGTGGTTCCTAGTGGAGGAGCTCGGGGAACTTTACCTTTCCCTTGGAATATCTGTAACCATACAAAGGCCTCAGGAGTCAAAGCTTCAGAATTCCCCAAGTCAGTCCAGTAAATGCTGCCAGGCCTGTCTCCTAGAAGGAGCATATGCAAATACAGAACCAGCGTCCTTTATCTGAAAGGCTTGGGGCCAGAAGTGTTTGGAGTTTCAGATTTTGTGGGTTTTGAAATGTTTGTATAAGAGACATGGTAGAAACAGGACGCAAGTCCAAACACAGAATCTCATCTGGGTTTCATATATACTCCACATGGACTGCCTGAAGGTCATTTACGTACAGTAGGTAGGGGTTTTTGTTTTGTTTTGAATTTTGTGCATAAAACCATTTTCCAGTGTGTAATTTTCATCTGCCATGTGCTACGGACATGCAAAAAGGTTCAGATTAGGGATGCTCTACCTGGCTATAAGACTCGGGACCTGAACACTGGACTTTTCCTCTCTTTGGGTTTCAGTCTTTACCTCCCTGTGGTCCTGGGAGGGAAACAGACTCGTCACCTAAAGGAAGAGTTTTTAAAAAGAAAGAAAAGAAAAGAAAGCTAACGGAGGATGGAGTCCTTCACTCTCCTGTTCAGTTAGCAATGTACACATGGGGCAAAACCTGTAAGGGCCCAGAAATGTAATTCCTGTTCTCTCGTGGCTTCCCACATGACCAGGGAAGATGTGTCCTGAAGAGGATGCTCAGTGAAATGCTGATAACGTGAAAACTTGCACATGAGTGGCTGAGCAGCGTGAGGGGCTGTGGGAGGAAGAAAACAGTTTTAGGCAACACCAGCCTAGAGGTTAAGAGCATGGCTTGGTTGTCTGATAGAATTATGTATGAATTCCATCTGTTTTGGTACTGGGCCTGTGACCTTTGGTAAATGCCCTGACACCTCTGAGCGTGAGTTTCTACTACTGTAACATGAGGCTAATAATTGGTCTTACCTCCTAGGGGTTTTGTGAAGGTTAATAAAATAATGCGTATGAATAACTCTGTGCAGTGCTTGACGCATGATGGTGTTTCCAGCGTTCTACCTGCTGTGGCTGCTACACTCCTTTGTGGTTGTCATAGTGGCGCAGGCTGTATTTGTCTGGGCCTAAGCGATGCTCAGAATTCACAGAGTAAACTAGGCAGGCAGGGCAAACAAAGTATAGGGTGAAACTGGAGAAGGGGATGTGTCGAGGGGCAGATAAGGAGACACCTCATGAGGCTTTTATCCTGAATGACTATGGATAGGAAAGCATGCAAGAAGGAAATGCTGGGGGTAAGAGATGAAGTTCTCTCCAGTCCACGATTAGGGCTGGAGCTCGGGAGGGAAGGAAAGAGATGAGAAACTAAAAGGAGAAACCAGGAGGGACCACACCAGTAGAACTTGGTGTTTGGTGTGTCCTTAGGGGCCGGAGAAAGAGTGTGAATTGAGGAAATCCAGGCTCGGACACTACAGTAATAGCCAGTTCTCATAATCATTTACCCATGCGTATGTCAAGATAAAATGTGAAAAAAAAAAGATAAAGTGTGAGCTCCTGATAAATGCCATTTTGGGGCAAGCAGCAGAGAGTCACGGGTTTAGATCTGTGAGCTCTGCCTTCTCAGAGCTTCTGTTTCATAGAGACCGGAAACTCAGGAGGCAGAGCCAGGCTTGGAGGATCAGGACTTGGGCAGTCACCGTGTTGGGTGTGCAGGGATGTCCTGTCTTCCTCCATGGACAGTGTAAACAGAACACTGGTGTGCTAGAAAATGGAGGCGTCTGCCATCCTGTCTCGTTCTTTCTGATTGAGGGAATTTGGCAAAGCCACACTACCTCCCTGGACTTTCTTGATTTTAATATGAGGGAGGTAGATCAAAGGATTCTATAATCCCAAGAGAAAATGCCAAGTGGGTAATTGGAGGTGCAGGACGGGAGCTGACTGCAAGTTCATGGGGGATTGGCATCTGGGCAGAGGTAATAGTGAGGTGGAGCATTTAAATATGCACCTGGGGGCTGAGGGTGCACCTCAGTGGTAGAGTGCATGATTTGCATGTGCCAGGCCACTGTTCTGTTCCCATCACCACTCTGAGGAGGGGGAAGGGAAGGGAGCACCAGCCCATGGGCAACAGGAGGCACTCTTGAAAAGTGAAGTTTGCAGAAGACCCATGAAAGAAGCACACTTCTCCTACACCTGGATCACCCACATGGAGCTTGTTGGCCTTGTGAATCATCAATAGCCACATTTCAGGCTCAGGGAGGAACAGCCTTGGCTGCAGACTGTTGAAGAACAAGCTCTGGACCCTCCGCGTGTGGCTTGGGAAGTACACTGCTGTTGATCTGTTACCTTGTGTCACATGTGACCCAAAGACGAACTGTTGGAGCTCAGTACAAGCTTCAAACCAAATGATATGTGAAATGACGACTGATTGGACCTATCCGTGGCGCTATATGCTGCAATATGAGGAGAAAAATAATCAAAGACCGGCTGGGATTTTTAGAAGAGAGTTCTGGAATGTCGAGATGAATTCCCTTTGCTTGCCCTCGTGTGCCTTTCAAAGTGAAAGAACTTGTGGCAACCCCGTTTTTCCAGATAACACAACTAACTTCCCATCAACGTGTGCGATTTAGTAACAGCTGGCAGACAAAATTAGGGTTAAGACTTTGCAGCCGGACTACAATTAGTACTCTGGCTAGCTATCCTTGAACTCCAGACAGGATCTACCCTTGGTCTTCCCCTTGCAACCAGCCTAGCAACAGGAAGAATGCAGAGTAGCCAGATACACTACTCCAGAGGACACCAGGCAGGGAGGAAAGCATGTGACTTTCGTCGTCGTTTTCAAAACAAAGGCAGCAGTGTCTAAACCCTATGGAACTGGGCAGTCACTGGCATGCCAGTGACTGCACTGAGGGACTTGGTACCCTGCCCCTCCCCCATCGGCAGAGGGAAGTCCCTCACCTGGTCCTCTAGAGAAGGTAGTCATTAGTCTCGGGGACTCCACTCCATGCAGCCCCTGCAGGCTGTATGTATGTATGGTCTAGTCCCATTCTCCACAGCCTGGAAGAAGAGGAGGTGCTGAGCTGGGAAGCAAACAGACAAACTGATCTGGAGGAAAGACCACATTTCCTGGGCTAGTATTAAATACCTACTGTGTGCAAGCACTTATGCTAGGTTCTAAATGAAGATGCAGCAGGAAGGCCAGAGAAATCAGACAGACACAGAGCCAAGGTAGGAAGAGACGAACTGGAGACAGAGATGACAAGCCGCTATCCAGCAGTAAGTGGGAAGACTCAGCCCCCCTACAAACTGTTTTAAAAAGAAATGTCCCCCTGGTCCTGTCTTTCTCAGCAGTCATGTTTTCCTCCGTGTTTCAGTTTCTATTGGCGAGGACTCTGTAGGACACGCATTCCAGAAGGGAAAATCAATAGCCCCTGTCTCTGCCAGCTAGCAGAATTTGGAATTGACGGCTTGAAAACAAAGCCAAGCAGGCAGTCTTTGTGTTCTCTAGTTAGGCTGTGCTACAGCGGAGATTAATGAGAGCTGTCTCCACCCCACAAGAGGGTGAGGGAGGAGCAGGGAGGGACACTAGCCCCCATTTGGGGGGACATCTTTGCTGGCAGATCATTCTGTCACTGTTCCTGGGCCAGCACCTGTACCCCTGATCCCCCCCCCAACCCAAAGCTCTGCACGATCTGTGTCCCTCAGCTCAACTCACGCAACCCTCCCAGTCCATTTCCATCCCTTGGTCACCACAGCACCATCCTGCCTCCAAACCGTTGCTCTTTGCTGTTCTAATTGCACAGGATGCTGTGCTCTGGGGCTGTTGCACATCCACTCCTGATCCTTCCAGTTCAGCCCAAAGCCGCCTTCCCAGACCCACCTAAGGCAGCTCCCCACCCAAGGCAGCTCCCCACCCCTGCTGCCCTCCATATTTATCCCATTACCCAGTATGTTTCTTCGGAGCACTTATCAACCCCTGACACTAGGTTGCTCATATGTCAACTTGCTTCTGCACGTCTCACAGAACCAGCCTGTATAGACACAGTCTGCCTGTCTCCATCACCGAGATGTTCACAGTGTCCCGGTGGTTCATGGCCAGAGGATAAGGTTGATCGAAACCATCAAAGGTACAAATAGGTCCATTGTCCCACTGACAGTGCTGGTGGATATTACCTACCAGAATCCCTGTGCAAATGTTCCAATGTTTCATGCAAAAATAATGTTACAAGAGGAATAAGACCATCCTTGTACTTAAAGGGTTCAGAGCTTGACAAGAGGATGGACTTACGGACTAGCATGTGTGGGCCATGGTCAAGGGCTCTGTCGTCATTAGTTTCCATTGTCAACCTGACACAACTATGAAATGGGAAACCTCCATGGAGGAATTGCCTCCCTTGGATTGGCCTGTAGGTATACCTGTGGGGCATTTTCTTGTATAGGAGGGTCCAGCCCACTGTGGATGGTGCCATCCCTAACCAGGTGTGCCTTGGCTCCATAAAAGAAAGATAGCTGTATGTTAGCCTGGAAATATGCCAGTAAGCAGCCTTTCTTCATGGCTCCTGCCTCTGTCCATTCCTTAGTTCCTGCCTCAGTGATGTAACCTGTAAGCCAAATATACCCTTCCCTCCTCAAATTGGCTTTGGTTGTTTTTTGGTTTTTGGTTTTTTTGGTTGTTGTTTTTGTTTTTGTTTTTTTTTAATCACAGCAACACAAAGGAAACTCTATCAGTTTCATTGGGTGTAAGGGAAAGGATGTGGAGACTCAGAAAACCAGTCTGATTCTGTCTTTACTCCAGAGGTGGCATGTGCTGGGTTTTGAAGGATGAGTAGGAGTTCACTCAGGACCAGGGTAGTCCCAACACAAGGAACAATTGTGTGTAAAATCATCTAGCAGTGTGTGGAAGAGTCAGTGTTTGTCAGAGATATGTCGCTGGGGAGAGGGACTTGAACACCGGAAGCCAAAGTGATGAGGGCATTAAGAGAAGGAGCTTTGTGAGATTGTCATGGAAAAAAGATGGCTCCAGAGTCAGTGGGCAGGACAGACTTTTCCAGAAGAGAGTAAAGCTAGAGTGGTCACTACGGAGATTTAAAAGTTATGGGAACCTGATGGGGAAAGCAGACATAGAGGCTACCAGGGTTTACTTCAGTGACAGCAACCAGTTTATCAACTGGAAGCAGACGTGTGGGCTTTGTGCAAGTCACCTCCACAGATGCTGACCCATGGGAACAGTGCCTGTCCCTCCTGGGCGGGGGCCAGGGGGCTGTGACTGAAGAGAGACTTGAGATTCCTTGTCCCAAGTTATGGTTGTGTCCATGACTGTCCTTCCCCAGTGGCCTGCATGGTATATAAAGACAGAGCTCAAGTCTGACTTTCAAGTGAGTCTCTGCTTGCCACATAGTAGGTGCACAACAAACAGTGAGTGGAGGGTGGGTGACTTTCAGCAGAGCCTCTGATGTATAGAGAACAGCCAAAGCCCTCACTGGGAAAGCATGATTGTGTCTTAGAAGCAAAGAATGAAATCGAGGCAGCAAGAATAAGCCCAGAGAAGCCTTTGCGGTTTTCAGGATAATGGAGACCATTATTCTTGATCTAGCATTAAAATTTATTATCCAGGACAATTTTTCTGTGGGCCAATTTAAAAAAAAATTGCCTCAGATATTTAACCCCCTTAAGCACAAAGTCCATAGGAAGCAAGGGATTTTAAACAAAGATCTAGGATGGAGTCCTGTCTCCCGCTCTCCACCTTGCCAAGGAAGCATAAGGCCTCCAGGCCCCTTAGACTTGGACCCAGGGGTCTTATGAGAATTTTGCTGTTGGCCTGAGCCCTGCCTGGAGACTATTAGATTAAATGAGAAATGCAAAGGGCTTAAGAAGAGATGAGTATTCCTGTGGACCTCACACTTAGAGTCTGGGAGCTATTGATGCTCAGATCCTTAGTCGTGTTGGTGTCGATTGAGTGTACTGATTAAAAAGAGGAGTTTTACAGTAGAAAAAAAGAGGATTTTTTTTTTCCAATTCTAGATTTTTCTGCTTGCTCTCTGTGTACTTTGGACAAGTTTATTAACCATTCTGAGTCTTCGTCTTCTGCTGTGTAAAACATTTTAGAAAGACCCAGTGAAGGGTCAAGCCAGGAAGCTGTGCACCTCTCCTTTGTGTGATTCTTTACGGTCTACACCAAGTCCTTGTATCATCTTGTTTAATTGTCACCACAGTCTGATAAATGGGAACTTGGTTTTCCTTTAGACAGAAATGGAAATGGGCCCTGAGAGCTGTTTCCAGGCAAGAGAGCTGGTCCTGGCAAGACTGGCAAAGGTTCCCAGGATGGGTGTGGGACAGTTAGTGCAGGCCTGGGGAAAGCTCTCAGTCCGGCAGGCTGGATTGAGTAAGTCTTGAAGGAAACAATGGATTCCGATCAGCCGGAAAAGTATTTCTCTCCCTGTTCCAGCCAAGACCTAAAGGTAGGCTGTGACATCAGCCAGTGGCAAGGTGACCCGTCCCGCGGGCCAGGTTATTTGAGGGTCTCGAGGAGGGTCCACCTGTAAACCAAAAGGGGGGAGAGGGAAAGGAGACCAGGCGCGTAAAGAAAGACGGAGTCAGTCTGAATTGCGTCAAGGTCTCAGTTTATTGACTGGGAATTGAAGCTTATAAGCAGGGCTTCTGGCAGGGAGGGGAAGCAGGGGAAGCAAGGATGAAAAATTCCTAAGGGAGGGTGAGGTCGCTTTGGTCCCAGGCCCCTGCGGCTGGCTGATTAGCACATACTCCAGGAAGTTGTACAGCTCGAGGTTAGGCCAGGAACTTCCTGCTTTCGTAAGGTTTGTTAAAGCAAGGAAGGTCACACAAAGTTCAAGACACAGCTGTCCGGAATTGGTCCCCAACAGTTCCCCCTCTTTTCTCAAAAATGGACCAAGTCCATGTGATCGGGGTGGCTAGGGTCCGAGAGAGCCCCTGTCTTAGGCTATACAGAGGGCTTCCCACGCTCGGCAGCATGCCGTGTTGAGCCGGTCTCGGGCGACCTCTGTATGCTGTTGTCTCCGGCGTGGGCCCTGTACTATTCCCGTCATTGAGTACCCTCTAGCAGGACCGTGGGGTCGTTAGGGCCTTAGGACACTGAATCTGAGTCCTTGATGGGGCTCCTGGCCGGCCTCCTCGGAATCTACTCGGTGATAATGAATTGAGACGTGTCCTGGTAAGGCCGAATCAATCTGATTTTTGATAAACCGAGTCAACCGCTGAAAAGCCCAGGGACCAAAGGAAATGAGAAGGAGAAAAACAATTAAGGGGGCTAGGATGGTAGGTAGCAGGGTGGAGAGCCAGGGGGACCCTTGCAGCCAATTTTCAAACCACCCGCGCTGATTTTCAAACTCCCTTTTTCTTTGAGCCAGCCTTTCCCTTAATTTTTCCATCGATTCCCTGACAATACCAGTATGGTCAGCATAAAAGCAACATTCTTCCTTCAAGGCGGCACATAGGCCCCCTTCCCTCAGGAACAACAGATCCAGGCCCCTTCTATTTTGCAGCACTACTTCTGATAGTGAGGTAAGTGACTTCTCAAGGGCGGAAATAGATCTTTCTATTGCCTCCAGATCAGTGGTCATGGCCATCTGTAACTGCATCAAGTGATTATTTTGTACAAGGGCGGTGGTCCCTGTACCAATTCCCGCAGCAATGCCTCCAACACCCAACAAGAAGGCTATGGTCAATGACACAGGTTCTCGAGTGTATCTACTCCTTTGCTCGAAGAATTCCATAACCGAGCTTTCCTCATGATAGGTGACACGAGGCCACAACTGAACCAGTACACAGAATTCATGGGAACCATTAAATATCTGAGCAGACACACAGGGGGTTAACCCGGTGTTGCAGGCCCAGTAGGACCCATTGGGTGCCTCAAGATAATATCCTCCTTTATAGGGTGTCGAGGTTTCATTACAAAGATGCCTATGGGTCGGTGGGACTTTGCCCAAACAGGAACCTTGTCCAGAAACCTCAGAGAGTGTCAGTCTATGGGGCTTAGTCTGACATCTACCGCTTGGGGAAGTGAGGTTGCTGGCAGCAGACTGGAAGGCGATTCCCTCATAGTAAGGAGGGCTGGAGGTAAGGCAAAGCCAGCAGTCCAAGGTCTTATCTGGGCTTGTGGCATTTAGGGCCATATAAGCTCCCTGTACTAACCTGAATAACCTGTTGCCTGTGCTTTGCAGAATGACGGGGGAAGTACTATGCAGGGAGGGGGTGGAAGCGCTACCAGGTGTGGGTCCTGGTGTGATCGCTCCTTTGCCTAGGGCCGAGATTTTGCTTTGAGAATCAGGGAGGACCGGATTGGGTCCAATGGAGACAGCATTAACGGGTTCGATTTTCAGTAGTATCTTAAAGCTGACTCCTTTATCCTTGCCATCAAGATGCCATCTAAGTCCCCATGTCTTTCCCGAAGTCCAGCCAGTATTGGACTTGCCCTGTGCGGTAAAGGTGATATTGAGGGGCAGCGACAACCCAGGGGCCTGGGGCTTCCATGTCGCTGAAGAATAGCAGGGGCGGCCAGAGGGCTTTAAGTAGCCCCTGGTGACTGTAATAAGGTCCCAGGAGGAGGACGGGTGCCAGTAAGCTGCACCGGTGGTCTCACAGCCCCATTGAGCGCAAAAGAATTCCTCATAACCCCCGCATCTGGCCGCCACGGCCCGACTTCTACCGTCTTTGGGGCAAACATAAAAATCAGATTGGGCCAACCTGCACCGAGCGGTGGGGCTAACACACCCGGGGGCAGTCATGGTGGCAGGATTTGTACCATGGAAAGTTCCACAAGGGCTCGTCCAAGTAATGGGGCCCTTGTTGGATCCAGGGAAGGTTTTGCAGTTAGAATAATTATTTATCTTGGTCCCGTTTAGGGCACCCAACTCTATGGTGGGGATATCCCAAGAGTCGAGCCCTGCAGCCAGCTGGCAGAAATCGGGGGTAAGAGATGGCCACCATGAAAAGGGGGCATGATTGGCAGCCGTCTGCCAGACCGTTTCCCCAGTTTGTGAGATGACCTGCCAAGTGAGTTTCTTAATAGCGTGGGGACTGGCCCGGGCCATAGAGATGGCAGGCAAAATTAAAAGAAAAGGAATAGCATAGAGACGGGTTTTCCTGATGCCGGGACGCGCCGGAAGAGCGATGAGGGCACTCATGGTTCTTTTCCTTCCTCGGGCCGTGGGAGGCACCTGCAAAAGAAAGAATCCATGTCTCAGGGCTAATCCCTGGACCCACAATTATTATTTACTGCTGTGGGGCATTTCCTGCAGAGTAGGGTTTAATTAACCTTGCTGGTAACCAGCGGGCCCCATTTTCCTTGGAGTCATAGATGCATGCAGACCCTTTTCCCCAGATTAATACTGGGTCCGGGCCGCCCCATTTTCCAGTGATGGGATCTTTCCAAAGGACCTGGGCGTGTCCCTGGCTGGTCTCAGGGTGCCAGTGCCGTTCGGCTGCAGATTTTCCTGAGCCATCCAAAGTTAAGAAGTTTAGCACAAAGAGGGCATGGGCAAGTAACGTCTTTTGGTTTCCCTTGATAGGGAACAAGGTTTCCTGTGAGCTGAGTTTATTAATGGTATTTTTTAGGGTTTGGTGAGCCCGTTCCACAATGCCTTGTCCCTGTGGATTATAGGGTATTCCAGTAACATGCTTTATCCCTAATTGCAAGCAGAATTGTTTAAACCTGTTGCTGGTGTACCCCGGGCCATTATCTGTTTTTATGCATTTTGGCTGTCCCAGCACAGTGAAGACATGTAGCATATGATTGATGACATCCTTAGTGGCCTCCCCGCTGTGAGCGGAGGCGCTGATAAACCCACTGAAGGTATCGATGGTGACATGTACATATTTTAATTTTCCAAAGGAAGTGATATGGGTGACATCCATCTGCCAAATCTGTCCTGGAACAAGCCCCCTAGGATTTACCCCATAATGGGGCTCGGGCAAAAATATCAGGCAATTTTTACAGCTTTTGACAATTTCCCTAGCCTGTTCTCTAGTGAGTGAGTACCTTTGTCTCAAGGTCTGGGCATTAAGGTGGTGTAATCGGTGGGCCTCTCGGGCGGCTGCGATCGGGTCTTGTTCTAGTAGCAAAATCAGGGGGGCCCGTGTAGCAGCGTCCGCAAGTTCATTCCCCAGTGCTAGGGGTCCGGGCAGGCCAGTGTGGGCACGAATGTGGCCAATAAAAAAGGGGAGCGACCTCTGACGGATCAGCTTTTGTATCTTTGAAAACATTTTGAAGGTTGGAGTGTGGGGCTGGATCACCGGCACCATTTCTAAAACTTGCAAAGCTCCCACCACATATCGGCTGTCCGAATATAAGTTAAGGGGACGTGCCTCAAATGCTTCAAACACTGCCAGGGCGGCGTAAAGCTCCACTAATTGGGCTGAGTTAAAGGGTGTTTTCATGACTCTTTTTTGCTGGTTATAGACATAGGCAGCCTGGCCATTCTTTGACCCATCTATAAACACCGTGCAGGCATTGGAGATTGGCTTCAGCTTCGTATTTTTAAGAAAAAGAAAAGGGGTAAAGGAAAAATACTGTAACAACTTATCACTAGGCATCTGGGTATCGAATTTTCCTGCATAGGAGCAAGCAAGCGTAGCCCATTCCGGGTGATGGGTGGACAGCCATTCCAGGTTTTCTTTATCATATGGGATAATGGTAACATCAGGCTCTCTCCCAAAATATCTAGTGGAGGTTCTTATCCCCAACATCACCAGTTGGCACACTAGCAGGGGATATAAAGGAAGGACTTTCCTTTTAGCAACCGGGAGGTGTACCCAAAGCAAAGGTACAGACTCTTGCCACAACAGGCCAGTAGGGGCAAACTCGGTGGAGAAGATCACTAAATGCAGGGGTAAGGCAGGAGAGAAAAACCCAATGTGTTGCCGGGTGATGGCTAATTCTACTTTATTAAGTACCCTTTCTGCTTCTGCAGTGAGGTGTCGGGGAGAGAGGGGGTCGGGATCTCCTTTAAGGATATCTTCGAGAGGACGTATGTCCCCTTTTGTCATTTTGAGGTAAGGCCGTAGCCATTGGATGTCCCCCAAAAGCTTTTGAAAATCATTGAGGCAGAGCAGGGTATCTCTTCTGATCTGAATCTTTTGAGTATAGAGGAGCTCAGGGTGAAGTTCAAACCCCAGGAACAGAAAAGGAAATTGCATTTGAATTTTTTCCGGGGCAATATGAAACCCTCTATCTTGTAAGGCCCGTACCAAGCTTTGCGCTACTAGATGTGTCCTTTCCACTGTCTCAGCAGCAATCAACAAATCATCCATGTAGTGGATAATATAGGCCTCAGGAAACTGCATTCTAATTGGGTCAATAGACTGGGCCACATATTTC
Organism: Peromyscus eremicus; assembly: GCF_949786415.1. Taxonomy (NCBI): domain Eukaryota; kingdom Metazoa; phylum Chordata; class Mammalia; order Rodentia; family Cricetidae; genus Peromyscus; species Peromyscus eremicus. Next base: position 19,491,484 of record NC_081423.1, read on the forward strand.
TGACAAAGAGTGGGTGAATTGGCCATTCCTTGGGGCAGAACCTTCCACTGGAAGCGTGGATTTGGTCCAATCTGATTAGTAATAGGAATAGAAAAGGCAAATCTTTTACAATCAGCAGTATGAAGGGGAATAGAAAAAAAGCAATCTTTAATATCAATAACTATTTTGGCGTACCCTCTGGGGATGGCTACAGGCGAGGGTAGCCCTGGTTGCAGCGCCCCCATGGGCATCATGGTTTTGTTAACTTCTCTAAGATCCTGTAATAATCTCCATTTACCAGTCCTTTTTTTAATGACAAAGATAGGAGTATTCCATGGGGAGGTGGAGGGTTCGAGGTGCCCTTGGTCTAACTGTTCCTGCACTAACTGAAGGGCAGCCTGGACCTTCTCTTGAGGCAAGGACCACTGGTCTATCCACACCGGGTCATCTGACTTCCATGTTATTTTGTCGGCGTGGCGTGCAGGAAGAGCAGTGGTCTTTAGGAAAAAAGGTCCGTAGACCCCGCGCCTAGTCCTCTCCTATCCAATTTTGGCTTGGGCATAATAGGTTGCGTGGGTCCTTGCTCGCACCTCCCCAGACCTTTTCCTGGTAAGAAGCCTGTTTTTAACATCATTTGGGTCACTTTGTCATTGGGACTCATCATGATGACCCCCATCTGAGTCATAATGTCACGGCCCCACAAATTGACTGGCAGTCCCTCAACTACAAAAGGTTTCACGGTCCCTGAATTCCCCTCAGGATCCTTCCATTGTAATATTTTTGAACTTTGAAGGGTATTTTGTGTCTGTCCTATCCCTTTCAAATGGGTGGCTGTGGGCTCCAAAGGCCACGTGGCGGGCCAGTGTCCTCTCGATATGACAGTAGCATCAGCACCACTATCCAGAAGACCAAGGAAGGGTTTCCCATCTAACAAAAGTTTTATAGTGGGTCGGCTTTCAGTCAGTTGCTGCACCCAGAATACATCAGAGGAGCCAGGATGGGAGGAGCCACGGGAGTGATTTTTATATTGAAATTTCCCGGTTAATGGGAGTGGTAGGGCCTGAGCTATTCGTTGACCCATGGGGATAGTGACTGGGCCTCGAGAGGCTGAAGCCAGGAATTTTATTTCTCCATGGTAGTCACCATCGACTATGGATGGAGTGATTGTGAGCCCCTGTATCGAACTGGAAGCTCGGCCGATAACAAGGAAGAACATGCCGGGTGGGGGAGGACCAAAAACCCCGGTTTCTATCACTACTGTTCCTTCCTCTGGAGTTACAATCCGGGTGGCGGAGGAACAGAGGTCCAGTCCGGCACTGCCTGGGGTGGCTCTAGATAGGCTTGAGCAAGGTGGGCTAGACTGCCCTGGGGACGTGTAGTCCCCTGTTGCTGACGGCTGGTAAATGAGTTGTTGGTCCCTGACTGGAGCGGAGATGACCGCTGCGGAGGAGGGCCCCGGACCGGGGCCCTCAGCCCGTTTCCCGGGACCGCAGTCAAGGGTTGGCCAGCACTATCATATCTGGAGCGACAGTCTCTTGCCCAGTGTCGTCCCCGCTTGCACCGGGGGCATAATCCTGGGACTGGATCGCTGGGATCAGGGCTGGGGGAAGGAGTCCCAGGATCGGGGCCAGTGGGACAATTACGAGCGAAGTGCCCTGGAGCTCCACATCTAAAACAATTTCTAGCTCCTCCTGATCTGCCAGCCATGGGCTGAAGAACTGCACCTATGGCAAGACTAATGGACTTTGAAATCTTGTGCTCAAAGGAGTCTACTTCACTACACAGCTTGATCATACCATTAAGATCCATTGTTTTAGCTTTGCCTCTTAAGGCGGCCCTGCAGGCTGCATTGGCATTTTCCAAGGCCAGTTGTTTGACCATAATGTTTTCGGTACCATCCTCCCCCAAAATCCGCTCAGCGGCCTCTAGTAATCTGGCCACAAATTGAGCGTAAGGCTCATTGGCTCCCTGTATTATCTTTGACAGTGAAGTGCTGGCCGACCCCATGGATGGGACGGCCCGCCAAGCCGCTAGGGCTGCCTGGGAGGTTTGTGCCAAGAGTCCCACTGGCAAACCCCTTTGTTTATTTTCCGCGGCAAAATTGCCTCGCCCTGTCAATTTATCTACGGACCAGGAAGCCATCTGCGGGCTTCGTTTGTTTAAAGCAGCCTGTGTTTCGGCTCTGTCTATGAATTCGGCCTTCCAGGTCAAAAACTGACTGCGAGTCAAGACCGATTGGACAATTTTATTCCATTCCTGGGGGAGGAGACTGCCTCCTTGCCCAAGTCCTTCCAGGACAGAAATTGTAAACGGGGCATTAATACCATAATTTTTAACAGCCGAATGTAGGTCCTTCAAATGTTTAAGCTTTAATTTTTTAAAAATACGAGAGCCCTGAGAGCCACGGCCATTGCGTTCCCCTGGTTCATTCCCTGTTTCCTCCCCGCCACCGGCCGGTTCGTCCAGGGGGCCCTCGGCTTCCTCCTCAGAACCTGAGGCCGCATCCTCTTCCATGTCCCCACTCCCATGGTCTTGGGACGAGTCTGGCTGCCCCTCTGCTTCCTCCATTCCTTCTGTCTGTTCTATCTCCCCTGTTTCCCGAGGCTGATCAGCCGAGAGGGTCATCACAGGGAAGGAGAGGGACACTGCGGGCGCCCGCCTTTGTATGCTCCGTTTCTTTGAGCCTATCTTGGGGGTTAAGGATATTTCAGTGAGATCGGCCTGCAAGGTTTGGATCTGCTGAGTGAGTTCTTTGAGTTCCTTCTTTAATGAGAGGACCTCCTTCAGGCTATCGATTTGGCCTAAGAGGGATTCCTTAGTGGCAAGCAAATCCTGGAGCCCGGGTAATAGGGAAGGAGAGCCTAATGGGGCAGAAGGCGCAAATTCTGGTGGGGAAGGAGCATAGGGGGGCGGGAAGTACCATCGTAAAACATTTGGTCTCCCGGCAGCCGGGAGGTGCCTCGAAAGGGTCGTTGGAGCCTGAGACCTAGGTGGATCATATTTCTCCCTGTCATAGCGGGCTGCCTCCTCCTCTAAGCTGGCCTCCAAGGCAGGGTCCAGCCAATCATCACCCCTATGTCTGTGGATAACAGGATACAGAGACCTAACTGGGGGAGGAGGTCTGATTAAGGGGGGGTCCAAGTCCTTTTCTAACACGGGCTCATCTATTAAAGAAGGAGTACGGGAGCCAGCCTCCCCTGTTGCCTCATTGACGAGACCATTTTTACTTTCATCTTTGCCATCGGTTCTGCCCTGTCTGTCCGTGTTGGCTACGACGCTAATTTCCTTATTCTCTTGACCTGCCTTATTTGAAGCTATTTCACCCTTTTTTTCTTCTGGATAGGACACATCATTTAATAGATCCTCTGCGAGTGCCAGTAAATGTGACACCCTCTCATCCTTTTCTGAATCTTTTAGGATATCTCTTATTACTCCATAGAAACTAAAAAATGCATCGGGGATGTTTTCCCCACCTTTAATCATGCTATTGATGTCCTTTCCAACTTTGTTCCATGTCAGAGGATGAATGCCTGGGCCATTGATGACCAACCAAGGACATTTCTCCTCCACGAAACAAAAAAATTCTATTAAGTCTTTCTTTTTTACTCTTATTCCCCTCTCCCTAAGATTGTCCTTCATTTCCTTTATGAAGAGAGCTTCTTTAGAGAGAACTTTGCCCATGGTTATGGGACGACAAGTCTTACCTCAAGGTCGCCCGCGGTGCACGAGTGATGCTGTCCAGGCGCCTCTACCCGAATTTTGTCCGGACCTCTATCTCGGCTGTCGTCCGGTGGGTCGCCGTGCCTCGAGCCCCACGTGTGGGCGCCACTTGACCCGTCCCGCGGGCCAGGTTATTTGAGGTTCTCGAGGAGGGTCCACCTGTAAACCAAAAGGGGGGAGAGGGAAAGGAGACCAGGCGCGTAAAGAAAGACGGAGTCAGTCTGAATTGCGTCAAGGTCTCAGTTTATTGACTGGGAATTGAAGCTTATAAGCAGGGCTTCTGGCAGGGAGGGGAAGCAGGGGAAGCAAGGATGAAAAATTCCTAAGGGAGGGTGAGGTCGCTTTGGTCCCAGGCCCCTGCGGCTGGCTGATTAGCACATACTCCAGGAAGTTGTACAGCTCGAGGTTAGGCCAGGAACTTCCTGCTTTCGTAAGGTTTGTTAAAGCAAGGAAGGTCACACAAAGTTCAAGACACAGCTGTCCGGAATTGGTCCCCAACAGCAAGGGTTTCTAAAAAGACCACCAAGATAGCGCCAAAGCTATCTTTATTTTATGTATTTATTTATTATTTTATTAATTTATTGTTTATTTTGTTAATAGACTATGTAGTTCTTATTTTACTCCTCCACCCATCCCTCATTCCTTTTTATTATTTTTATGTATTTATTTGGTTTTTTTGAGACAGGGTTTCTTTGTGGAGCCCTGGCTGCCCTGGAATTCTCTCTTTGTAGATCAGGCAAACCTTGAACTCAGAGATCCGCCTGCCTCTGCCTCCCAAGTACTGGGATTAAAGGCGTGCACCACCTCGCCTGGTGGGGACTCTGCCATTCTTGAGAGCACCCTTAGGTCCATGTAAAGACAGCGGAATGTGTGGAGAATTTCTCAATCCTTGCAGCTGTCACAGCCTCGAATACACACAGTGATTGCAGACTTGGTTACTCAGAGCACTGTTTCTAGTGAGGTTCACTAGATGCTGTGCATTCTGGGGGTGTGGACAGATGTGCAGCAGCCATCAGTATCAAGCAAGAGTGCATTCAATGCTCTAAAAACTCCCACTCATCCATCTTTCCATTGCAGAACCCCAGAATAGGTTCTTCCAAAGTACCCATATATCCCTTCATGTTTTCACAGCCCTTTGCTGTAGCATATATATATATATATATATATATATGCAATATTTATATTCTATATAAACAGCTTATATATTATATAAGTTATATATATAGTTATATAGTTATATATATTCCGTTTTTCAAACAGTTAAAACAGGCATCTTAGGAGCTGGGAGATTTGCTCAGGAGTAGAGCAAGTGCCTAACATTCCTGGAGCCTGGGCATGCTCAGAGTGAATCATCAGCAGAGCCAGGACTAGACCCAGTTGGAGTCACTGGCATTGAAATCTGTCTCTCAGTGATGACTAGTGATCTAAAGAACCCACCAGGACAGGGATGTCATTGTTCCCACTGAGATGGGCGCATGACAGGTGAGAGCCATGCTTGCATCCAAACCCTGACTCCTGCAGCCACGTGAGAAGCCTATTACACAACTCTTTCTTTGCACCAGCTTCTATGTGGCAACTGGAAATAGTTTACACTCCTGGTGATCTTATGGAGAATAGTCAGGCTTTTCTGCTTTTATCCCATTCCCAGTGAATTAATTTGGCCCAGTTTATTACATCTAATGACTGAATATTCCCTTCTCAGATGAATATAATACAAAGAAGGTCATATCTACAGAACCCTGGCCCCAAGACAGCCCTAATTTTTAAAAACAATTTTATCATGCCCCCTCTCATTTCTTTCAGGGCAGATGTCCCATCCAGACCTATGACTTGAGGTGGGTCAGAGGAAAAGACAGCCTGTTTCCTCATCCACCCAGTCCTTTTTCCTGTCACCACTGAAGCATAGAAAATGCCTGGTGGTGGTGGCACATACCTTTAATCCAGCACTCAGGAGGCAGAGGCAGATAGATCTCTATGATTTCAAGGCCAGCCTGGTCTACAGAGTGAGTTCCAGGGCAGACAGGGCTACACTGAGAAACCCTATCTCAAAAATAAATAAATAATAAAATAAAGTACTAGAAGAAAATGGGAGTACTAAGTCTAGTGCAGCCTGTGTCAGAGTGAATAAGACACACACACACACACACATACACACACACACACACACACACACACACACACACACACACACACCTCAAAACTATCCACATCCTGATCCCTGGGTAAGTGAGACTTTGTAGATGGGATTAAATTCAGGATCTTGAAATGAATATATATTATCCAGGATTGTTGATGTGGGTCAATGTAATGGAAAAGATGTTTAGATGAGAAAAGGCATTTCCAGAAGAGAGAAAAGGCCCCAATGCTCAGGATGAGGACAGCCTGGATCTTAGACAGCCCTGTCTGCAAGGGATTGTCCCCAAGAACCTCCAGAAGGAACACGGTGCTGCCCACCCCTTGGTGCTAGCCCACTGAACTTCACATGGGAACTCTGACTTCCAGGACTGAGACTCTCATGTTGTTTAAAGGTCCTGGTACTAATGCTGTCCTTTATTTGTTGTGGACCCTCTTGGCTCAGTTTCCTTTTATGTTAAACTGTTGACATAGGTCAAAAAATTGCAAGTTTTGGTTTTAACGCTTCAAAAACTCACACATGACAGTCATTTTTGCCATGATTAGACATTAGAGGTCAACATGAGATTTTTGTTGAACAAAGAGCATGGGTGTAGGGTATACTTGAAAAATCACAGATAATCATTGAGATTGGTTCAGATGGTCAAGTCTGATGGTTCTTTGAAAATATCTTCCGTTGGGGAGAGATAGGTCTAGTCACTGAGGTAAACCCAGCAGCAGAGTTGCCAGGCAACAGAAAGGAGAAGTAGGATTGTCCCAGGTCTCTGGTCACCTTGTTGGGCTTCTTGTTACTCAACTCCAGGGTTGGGGAAGAAGAAAGACAGGTTGGATACTGATGAGCAGGTGATGTGTCTGGAAAGAACCAAGGGCTCCACCCATCTTGGGCACTGGTTAGAGATCTGCAACTTGGTTAAGTTTAGCCCACTCTCCCACCCCACCTCTCTTCCAGCATTAGCCCTGGATAAACCTTTCTGCATCTTGGGAAAATGGCTGGTCCTAGAAAGAGAGTCCTTCACAGATCCGCCAAAGAAAACTGGGTCTTCTGGGAATCACACTGCTCTTACTAAGTGAATAAAGGAGCTGTCTGTGCAGTATCCTGTACAACAGCTCTTAGGACCTGTGATCTGGGTGCAGACATTGCTCAGGGTGCACAGGGTTCCCCTCCCTCCCTGGGAGCTGGTGTTTCATAGCAGACTCTGGTATCAAAAGCGACATAACCATATGCAGAACACTGCCATGCCAGAGTGAAGGACTTTGGATCGGTAGCAAGCCTTCAGCCCTAAATGAACGTGGTAGGTGTGTTCATTCCCATCCACAGCAAGTATTTGCAGTTGTTAACAGTCTCTCTGTAACCAGTCCTCAAGCACAGGTGCCCAAACCTCAATTACTTTTAATTGCAGGTGATGAGTCCTTCAACCAAGGAAGCCAAACCTTTAAGTGCCAGTGGCTAAGATTTGGTGTACATGGTGTGTGGATAGTTCAGCAACTCATCTAATTAGCATTCTGTTATGGAAGCTGCAATCTCTTTGTGCTCATAGAGCGGATATTTGGGGGGCTTGGGGATGAAGTGTTTGAGGTTCCTATGACAGCTCATAACAACCCCAAATATTCCTACGTGCACCTGCCCACACACAGAATCAATAGAGACAACCTAAGAAAGGACAGTTTGGGTCAAACAGAATTTTTCAGTCTTCTTGGTCAGTCATGAGTCCTGATGGAGCTCTGCTGATTCTTTTTAACAACTACCCATTCAGTCCTCATGACAACAAGGTTGTGGTCATTACCAGCTGACAAGTGACAAACCTATAAGGCATGGAAATCAAAGTAATGTGTCCAGAGTCACATAGCTAAAAGGTGACTGAGCTGGGGTTCTAACTCAAAGCTTAGATCTAGACTCTGTAACTGCAGCCACTGTGCTACACTGACCAATGAACTCATGGAATTCAGACACTGTGGACCAAACCCACTTCTAACAAAATTATATTTTTTCTTGTGGAGTTTCAAAAATCAGTAGAGCTGGGCATGTAGTTCAGAGGTAGAGCAGTGTCTTAGCACACACAAGACCCTGGATATGATGCCCAATGTGCATGTGCCCACATGCTTGCATACACACACACACACACACACACACACACACACACACACACACACACCAATGACTTTTGCTTAAGGACGTGAACATCTGGTTGCTTTGGAAATCAAATGTCTTAACAAACACTGGATGCCCCATCCTATGTGGCAGTAATAAACAGAACAACAGAGTAGTAGGTTCTCTGTTCTGTCACTTGTCCTACAAACTTCTAGACAGACCTGCTCATACAGACACACTTCAAGGGAGAGTCTCCAGCCCACCTGCCCCCTCGCAAGACCCGATGCCTCTGATAGGGTCGCTGGACCTTCTCTGTGCTTGCCAGCTGCTGGCTCTCTGACCCTCTAATTTTCCTCTCTGCACCTTGATCTCCTCAAAGAAATAAGGCTGATTAGCCCTTGCCCAGGCCACAGGTCTCACTGTAATTGAATGAGATGACAAGAGGGAGGAACTTAGCCCGGAATGTGGCACCAGGAAATGCTGAATGAATAGGAATGTTCCTCACCCTGCTCCTCATTTACCCACTCCCCTTGATGGAAAGCACATCATCCCACAGTCGAGCCGTTGACTTCTGGACTCCGGATTTGGTCTTGGGCACTTTCTCTGAAGTGATGTGTCAAAGTTAAACCCTTCAGTGAAGGATTTTACACTCAAATCCTGCAAGTTGACACATGTCACATGGATACAGCATGAGTGCTGTCTGAGGAGTGACTGGCTGACTGGAGATGTGGGCTCTGTGACCATTCCAGCCACTCACGAACAGCAGAACATAGTGCTTAACAGTTTGCATTTTTTTTTGAAAGAAGTAAAGCAACTTTCTGTATTAAACATCTGGTTTTGAATGTTTGCTCCTAATGCAAAGTCTTTTTTTAATTATTTGTTTATTTTTGTAATGCCGGGGATTAAATAGGGCTTTGTGAATTCAAGGCAAAGACTGTACCAACCAAACCACATCCCCAACCACAAAATGTAACACTGAGTGTGAGGCTAAGGGGTAGAACATTTACCTACATTTGAGAGGCTCTAAGTGTGATCTTCAGCACAGGAGGGAGAGAGGGAGGGAGAGAGGGAGGGAGGGAGGGAGGGAGGGAGGGAGGAAAGGGAAGGGAATCTGAATACTGAATGTTAAACCCTGAAGGCAACTCAAATCACCAGTGGTCAGATTCAGCCACAGCTCTGACTAGGACTCACCTCCTACTTCTGGGGCCAACCTTCTGCAGACGGAGGAAGTACCTAAAGGTTTTTAACGGTCTGCCTTACAGTCAGCCCCAGGAGCTGATAATCTAACCCTTGCTAATTTGTTGGCAAGTCACGATGCCATGTTCTATAAATCAATTAAAGTCCGCGTGTATCCAAAGGCCTTGAAGGAGCGACATTGATGGTGGCCGTCGGTGACTGGGAAAGCACTGATTCAGAAGCAGATGCTCTGGAAACTCAGTCATGGGGACTTGTTCATCGTCCTCAGCACAAGTGACTCCGGTATTGGATATTCTGTACCAGGAACTGAGTTGGTGGCATTAAGACATGTACCCGTCCCGTTGCTGAAGCGAGGGATTTTGTCCTGCTTCTTTCCAAGTCACACAGCAGCGGTCGCTGTCACTTAAGCACCCCAGGACTCTTTTCATCTCAAAGGGACAAAGCACGTTCTTCATCTCCACTCATTACTTGTTTCTAGAAGGTGTTGCTCCGAATGAACTCACATGTGTGGCTGCACTGTCACCTGCAATACCTCGTTCTCTCATCCTGCCACCGACTGCCTCTTTGCAAAGAGTAAAGAGAACTCAGAAGTCCTCCGCACGCCTTCCTTTATCCCTGACCTGCTCTAGAATTGCTCCCTAGTATTTGTTTTTGTTGTTTGTTTCAGAAATGGGTATCCATTAGCTCAGGCTGGCCTTGAACTCACTATGTGACTGAGGTCATCTTCAACTCCTGATCCTCCTGCCTCTCGTTCCCAAGGGCTGGGATTGCAAGCGCTTATCAACACTCTGGCCACGCACAGGTAGGATTCCTGCAATGTGTTTTGAAAATGACCAGGTCCAGAATCTTCTGCATCCTGTTAGAGCTGTAATTCTTGAGCTCTGTGGATGGATGGATGGATGAGTGACAGCTTCTGGTCAAGGGCCAGGAGTCTGCACTGTCACCTGATTTAGAAGCAGATGCTTGTAAGACTCAGTCATACAGACTGCCGTTAATCGTCCCCAGCACAGGTGACTGGGAATTGAATTTTCTCTACCAGGAACTGGGTTGGTGGCTTTAGGGTATGGACCTGTTCTCTCTCTGGCCGTACAGTCTTTGGGGCTGAAATGGAGAAGGACCTGAGTCTAGCAACTGTCCTCCCCACTGATCTTGGGCAAGCATTGGATATCTCCATGTTTTCTTGTCTTTTTCTTCATAAGGACTGCGGCTGAATCAATGTCTGGGCAGTGCTTAGGCGGTGACACAGCATCTCAACTGCAGATTCCTGTTCTTTGGCCAAGTATTGTAACAACCCAGTGGGGTAGGCAGGATTACCACTCTTGGAGATGAGGAAATTTAGTCTCAGCAAGGTTGGGTGATGATCGGTCAAGAGTCATTTGGCAGAGTGGATATATAATCCACCTAGATGTTACTCAAATTATTAATGATACTTTTTAATACTTTATTCATTTATTTTATTGCACATTTATCTGTGTGAGGGTGTCGGATGCCCTGAAACTGGAGTTACAGATAATTGTGAGCTGCCATGTGGGTGCTGGGAATTGAACCCAGATCCTCTGGAAGAGTAGTCAGTGCTCTTAGCTGCTGAACCATTTCTCTAGCCCCCTTCATGATTCTTAAAACACGGGTGGAAATCAGTCCGGAATTAAAACAAGAACAGAGCAACCTGGATGGCAGCAAGCCGACCCCACACACACTGGGAAGTGTTGCGTGTGCTGACTGTGTGCCGTGGGCATCTGCCCAGGACTGAGGAAGCCGGGGAGGGTGGCTGTGGCTCACACTGACTCCTCTGTGCTCATTACCCAAGCTTTTCTTGATCTGAATTGTCACTCCCTGGCCATGTGGTCGGTGGGGAGGTCCCATTCCTGACAAAGGATTCCGGACTGGTGGGGGGTTGCTTATGTGGAGCACAGCCATAGAACAATGCCTTCTTTCAGGGACTCAGAGGTTTTTGTTCCCCTCAAACAGTGGAGGTTGGAGGACCTCTGCTTTTCTCAGGAGTCTGTTAGAGTTCCTTCCCATGAGTGCCCACCAGCTGTGGATAGAGTCTGGTCCTCTGTTCTCTGATACCAGAACCATAGCTGTACCTGGGGAACTAAACTCTGTCAGGCTGGGAGCCGCTGCCTTCTGCCTGAGGCCAGATTAAACCCTGTATCTCACAGAGAAAAGGCAAGGAGCTTTTAAAAAGTCTCCTCATGGCTGCTATGATCGTACATGGTGGCGTACACTCATTATCTCAGTGCTTGGGCCTCAAGTTTTGGGCTAGCCTGGACTGCATAATAAGATGGGGCCGGGGCCAGGGTGCTGTCTTTCTCCTTTTCTGTTACTCTGCCAGGACTGTTTGCTTTACACTTGGTGTGGGAAAGCAGAGGGACCCTTGTTCTTCCTAGTACTGAGAAAATATTTGATAAGGGAATAAAACCATTCAGAATGCAAAAGAAGAGATTTGTAAGTTGTTTTTTTATTTTTTAAGTTTAACAAAATACAAGCATCCGCTTGGTGAAAAATAAAACAAAAAGTGCGTCTAAAAGCTTGAAAATCGTTTCTACATGTGCACATACTGACATAGGGAAAAGCCAGAGAGATATAGAGCTAGCAGTCATTATCAGCACGTAGTAGACATTTAAGTGGCTTTGTTTTTTAAGCAACTTCATTAAGGTATAGTCCACCCTTTATAAAAATGCACCCATTTTTGCCATGCAGCTCAAGGCATTTCACAAATGGACCATCCTGAAGACACTACTAAGAATGTCTCTGAACTACCACACAGCCCCACCCCCACCCCAATGCGGGGATCCTGCCACTCCATTCATTCACTATCCACCCCAATGCGGGGATCCTGCCACTCCATTCATTCACTATCCACCCCAATGCGGGGATCCTGCCACTCCATTCATTCACTATCCACCCCAATGCGGGGATCCTGCCACTCCATTCATTCACTATCCACCCCAATGCGGGGATCCTGCCACTCCATTCATTCACTATCCACCCCAATGCGGGGATCCTGCCACTCCATTCATTCACTATATTTTTGCCCGTAGAATTCCTTCCGTAAACAAATCCCTTATCATCTTTACTAGCTGGATTCTTACACTTAGTATCATATTTTCAAATTTGCCTTACATTTACGGCCAGCATTGTTTTTATGGCTGAGTAGTATTCCGTGGTGTGAGGCTGCTCTCGTTGATAGGCATCTAGGTTGTTTCTAAGTCTGGGTTTTTATGAATAAAGCTGCTGTGGGCACAGTTTAAGTCTTTGTGTGGCTGTATTTGCATTTCTCCAGGGTACATAGCCCCTCTTTTTTTTCTTCTTTATTTAGTTTCTTTAATATTCCCGCAATAAACATATATAACAATGACAATAAGTATCGGAGTAGGGAAAACCTGTGCTGTGTCTCCGTTTTAGAAAACTAACCCAAGTTGGCAAAGAAAGCCTCAATCAATATATATTGGTCATGGCTGCCTTGATTCTGGACAGCACATCCAACTTCTTCCCTTGAAATGTAGAGGTGATTAAAAAGCTGGGGTTTTTTTTTCTCTTTTCTTTTCTTTTTTCCTTGAATGTTTAGTAAGAATTTACAGCACACTGAACTGAGAAAGCAGAAGGTAACCTTTGACCCTGGCGCCAGGAACAACAAGCTAGTGTAACTCCCTTAACAAGTCAGCTAGTGGCAGCACCCAACATACCTGGGTCCTGCACACCATCTACTTAGTTTTCATAAATGTACTTTAATACTCTCATAAGGCCCCAGTAATGTATATGAGTCATTGGTAGAGAAAATGTCTTGGGAGATACCAAAATCCCTGTCCATGGGACTCTAGGTAAATGAGCTGTAGTATGGTCATTCATTGATTGGACTACTATAGGATATTTTAAAAGGGTAAGATAGATCATCATGTCTGACATAAAACAGCACCTGGAGTTCACTCATTCGAGGATAAGGTATGAAGTGGTCTGAACAGACCTGTGACTCTTGTGTCTGTGAGATCTACATCATCCAATTCTATAAGTATGGATTGAAAATATTTAGGGAAAATTGTGTCCATGTTAAACATATATTGAATTTTTCCTTCTTATCTCCCCAAGCACTCTAACAAGGGCTTACACAGTATTTACATTTATTGCTTATTGTGAACAGTTAGAGGTGGTTTAAAAAAAAGATTGAGTGGGTTTATGTTAATACTGCACCATTTTATATAAAGTACTTGAGCACTGTAGGTTTGAGAAGGAATCACTGGACCATATGTGTTCTTCTGGGCTTTTATATATGTGAAATACCTGTGGACAGTTTCCCAGGGAACCTTTGGTAATACCTTCTTGAAAGGGAAACGTTACTGGAACGTGGGCAGGGGATGCTGTTCCCCCCCCCCCCCCGAGTCTCCTTGACACACTCCAGAATGTTCCTCTATCATACATATCTGTTTATATGTTAGACAATTTTGTTTATTTTAGCCCAAAGGAAGGGAACATTTCTGTTTCACCCACTTTGCTGGCATCAGTGCCATGGATGTCATTTTCCCAGCCAGAGCTCATAGGCTTCTGAGCCGACTGTACCCAAGCCACCCTGCCACCGCTGACCTTCATAATTGGAGACTATGGTCACTGTCATCTGCGTAAACATAACCACAACCAAGGTGTGGCTCCTTGTTTCCAATGAGAGGGATTATTTGTATTCCACAAGCCTCTCTGATTGTGGCCTTGACCAACCCTGAAATATCTTTCAACAACGAATCACCAGCAGCCAACCCCATGACCTTTGGAAAATGAATTTGCTTGCCGTTGGGCTGGCCCCAGTTCTCTTACCCAACTAAAATGTCAATTAGATCACCGCTGGATATCGCTTTGTCTGCTTAAGTACATTCGGCTCACAGACTCAGAAATGGTAAATGTTTGCTTGTGTCTTTCTAAAAAAACAAGACACCACACCCAAATTCAGCCTATGTCCCTGGCTCTGTGTAGCTCCTGGGGGCAGGGGGAGCCAGCTCATTGACTTATGGGAAAATTCACACACTGAACCATTAGGCAAATTCAACATAACGGGCTGAATAGATGTGGGTCTGAAGGCTGCTGGCTCATAGTATGTCTGCTTAGCTCCTAGCCCATATTGGTACCAAAGCCCAGACAATGAAGGAGGACCTGACTTCCTCTTAGGAGATCTTCAGGGATTATAGACAAAAGAGAAAAATAAATGTGAAAGAGGTATAACCCACAGCACTCACTAACAGTAAAGAGGAGGACATCACTGCGTGCTAAGATCTTAGTTGATTCTGACCAGCTTTTAGAGTGTTGTCTACTCAGCTTTTAGGACGTGCCACAGGGGTTGGAACACGAAGAGTTTTCTGAGGTTGTCTTGAAGCGAAAGCCTCCATTCCTTTAATCCGCCCTTTCTCTCCTGTGCCTTACTTTAAATATCCCAAGGGAGTCCTTTGGCCCATGTCAGCCGAAGGCATGTTGTCCAACCGCATGAAAAATAATACTAGAGTACAGAACCCGAATTCACTTCTGCAGCTTCACTGGGTGGGAAGTGGAGTTGGGATCTTTTCTAAGTCCGTCGCCCATCTTGCTGCTGCTCACCAAGACTCCGATACTGGTCCAGGGGTTCTGGCTTTGACTATTAAATGACTAACTCACTGTGTGCCTGGAGCCTGGATGGCTTCCACCGGACTTCCTTGGATAGACTTTCTATATCCTACACCATCTTCAATGGTGGCTGCCACTGGAGTTCTGTTTGGGTGCTTTGTACAGTATTTGTGCATCCAGCAATTTGAATGGCCCTTGGTGTAGCAGCCAAGGATGTAGCTCCATGGTAGATCCCCAGCACGGCGAGAGAAAAAAAAAATCAGTTTAAAAGTGTGGCTCAGTGGTAGAATGCCTACCTAGCACACATAAGGCCTTTGCTTTGATCTCCAGCATCACACGCGCGCGCGCGCACACGCGCGCGCACACACACACACACACACACACACAAAGATGGAACCCGCGTTAAGAAATACAACTGAGACGTAGATGTGCAGATTTCCTTAGTTGTCATGCAGAAGACGAATCTTCTTGGTGAGCTACCAATCCAAGACCCTTTTTCTGGAATTAGTTCCTCAATGCAATTAGATTTCCAAAAATGATTTTCTTCTTTGCCGTTTTACTGCTGAAGTGGGCATGGGAAGAGCTTTTATGGTAAGTGACTTGGCAAGCACACCGTTTCTTTACTGCAGCCAGCCCTTCTGCCTAGTGCTTTGTGGGGCTTGGAATTCACCTCCCTCCGCTGACTCATAGACTTAACAAGCTAGAAAGGGTTTTAAGAAATGAACCACATGGTCCAAATTTCTCCTTTTACAAGTTGGAGATTAAATTTGCCCAGGACTATTCGGACGGTCAGCAAGAACTGTGCCAAACCGAGGCGCATAAAGGTGACAGGACAGTGACACGGGGAGGTCAGTGTCACTGAAAGGCACTTGCGTTATGACTGACAGCCTTCATGGAAATGAAGAGCCTAGCGTCATGTGCAGGGGTGTGGGATGCTCCAGGAGTGGCCGAGAGAGAAGCAGTAGGGGGTGGGGAGGATGGTGGTGTCCCAGCTTTTATTGGAGTTTCCACTGAAAAACTAGGCCAGGCAGGGAGGCAGCCCAGGACTGGCTGGTCTGGAGAATTCCAGCAGGGATGGAGATGTGGGGACTGGCCCTAGGTGTATGATACCTGGCCCAGGACTGGTTTGGAAAAGAGGAAATCCTGGCTTATTGTGTGAGGATTGGTTGCAGGAAGTGATTGGGAGCACAGGCTCACAATGGGTTGGTTTGTGTCTGCACGATGGCCTCACCCTCAGCTGTCTCCTACCCCTAGGAATTAACCAGCTCTACAGGGGCATTCCCCCTGCCAGCAAGCCTCCACTTTGTAAAAGGAAGCCATCATAAGACACAGGAAATAAAAACTGTATTATCTCAATTCCTACCCTCTGAGCCCCTGCATTACCATATTGAAGTCCAAATTTAATTGAAAAAGCCAAGCATACCCAAATTCTACGGCATTTCAGACTTGAAGCTACAGGTTATCATCATGTACAGCCTTATTTTTCTCACAGTTTCTCACATGTCACTCCCCGTCTCCCCCAGACCATATGATTAGAGATTAAGAACCCAGGCCTGACTTCCCTGTTGAATGCCATTTTAAGATTTTTAAATAATTTATCCTTTCTTCTGAGCCTCATTTTCCTCTTCCTGTGGAAGTACTGAACTTAGGACCAGCGATCTCCAGTTGCATCTGACACCATATACTATGAGTCTACTGCCATAATCCCACCCCTACCCTGTAAGGCTGTAGTCTTCTTTAGCAACATTGAAGGCCATATGAATGGAAGGAGAGTGCTTTTCTGGTTAGCCCTCCATTGGTATGCAAAATACCCAAGGTATGTAACTCACAAAGAGAAAAGGTTTATTCTAGCTGATGATTCCAGCAGTTTCTTTCCAAGATAGAGGAGTTCCATTACTTTGGGCCTCTGGTGAGGGTGACACACTGTGGTAGGGACATGACAAAGCAAACTACTTTCCTCCAAGCCAAGAAGTGAGAAAAACATCTCTAGAAAGAGTTCAGGGCCCCTCAAGTCCCTTTGAGGGAATGCCCTCAATGACCTAATGGCCACTCACCAGACTCTGCCTCCTAAGGTTTTCATCACTTCCCAACGGTGTCACCCTGGAAACCAAGACTAAACACACAGATGGATGTTAGGGGAAAGCTCATCCAGACCACAGCACTGTAATGACTTAAAGGCAGACAGGTAAGTGGGTAGGTAGGCAGGGACGTTTCCTAAGAAATCTCCCTCATTGTAGGTGAGACCCAGGCTCAGGAAGTAAGCCCGAGGACAGTAAGTCCTTGAGAAAAGAAAACATAGAAGTCCTGTCACAATTTCACCTTTCCCATCTCATCCTACCTGAAGCCCTCTCCAAAACCAAAAAATGTCATCTCCTACACACCTTCTGGATTCCTTTTGGAATATGTGAGCCAAAGAAGATGACCGTCAGATCTCAAGTTGGGCAAATACAGAGACAGCACCTTCTGTCTCCCTGAAAAGTAGTTGTCAGAAATCTGCCATTCACTCGGGGTCTCTAAGTGCTCTGTCAAGCTTTAACTTGATTAAAATTGAAAACCACATTGCTTGAAAACCAAACGTGAAATCGAAATCTCTTTACTCGGCGCTCTTACATTCCAAAGCCCAGGCTTATGGATTATCCTCAGTTAATTTATGCCATCCTTGTGCCATACATTAATTTTGAATATATTTGTTGAAAATTTCCTGTAGCTTGCATTTATGGTTGTCAAAGGGGCTTTTATCTTGAAAAAAATGGTGCTGGTTTTAATTACAATTCTAAATAGCTTCATAACCATCGTGAACCCTGGATTTACATCATCGTTATGACAGGCGCGCAATTCCCGCTTTATTGATTTTGTCATTTGCTTCATTACAGTTAATGCCAGCCCTTTGTACAGAGACAATTCCGGGCTGCTTTCTTCTTGGAGGGGTTGATATGGAACAACTTGATGGACGCAGACCCCATCCCCCACCCACTGCCTCCACCACAATGCTGACCCAAGGAAAAACATCAGGACGGGAGACATTTCCAGAGTGACTATCTATCACAGGCAAAGGAAATGTTAGCTCTGATTATCCAACCCTTTCCTCGGATCGGGTGCATTCCCACTTGCCCGTTCCTAAGTGGGGACACCCTCAGCCTCGTTTACCGTCTGTTTAGAGAAAACCCACACTCGTGGCCACCCCTTAACACATTTCAGTCCTTGCTCCCAGCCCGGACAGAGGTCTAGAAGCCAGTGCGGTGGGGACACGGAGAGGCAGTAACCAAACTGAGACTAATCTCAGTATGTAAATGCCCAGGAAAGCGAGTGAGTTAGCCAGGGTGGATATGGAAGCCTCGGGCCATGAACTTGAACAAGAAGGAAATAGAATTGGGGGCACTGAGTATAAGAAGAAACAGCATGTCTGTTTGGAGCCATTGCCCATGAGTTCCTGAATGCCAGGGACAGTTAAGGGCACTACAAAGCTTCCGGGAACCTAGTAAGTAAGGGAGACCCCTGAGGGATGGATGCCAAGGCTGGGGTGCTGTTAACTTCTCACATTTGATCCAGAAATGAAGATCTTCTTTCCCAGTTTCCTCTTGAAACAGCTTACTCTTTCCCAACCAAGACTAGTAAGGGAGCTCACCTCTGGCTAGGGTGTGAGAGTGAAGCAAACTTTGCAGAAAGAGCTGTGTGAGTCTAAATCCTCTTCAGATGGGGGTGGCAATCCCATCAGGTCAACTTGAGGGATGAATGTCAGGTTTGATGACTTTTTGTTTCCGTGGCATCTTCAGAACTTCTCAGTGCAGTGGACTACTGGGCTTGAGGGTGTGTCACCTGGGGTGGCTTCTCACTCCTCCAATCTCCTTTTCCAAGTATTCTACTGGGTGGGAGTCCAGCCTCAGCTTTCTAAAACGTGCTGACTTATTGCATGGTCTCCCAACTATGGGTGCTCTTCTAAAGCCTTCCCTATGGCTCATAGGAGGAAGAACACTGCTCCCCAAGACATGAGGAAGCTAGGCGGGGAGACTTTTCAAGGAAGGAACTATAGTAGCCTAGCCACTTGTTCAGAACCCCCCTAAGGATGCGGACACGTGAAAGCCGCTCTCCTCCGCGCTAGTACTCCAGCAGGTGCTGTGGGGCTTCTGGGCTGCGTCCTTTTCCAGGGAGCAGTTTGGAAAACGTTAATACCACATCCATTTATACTTCTGTTCTCTTCCAACCTACTGTTCAGGCCTCCGAGGCACTGGAGCACCCTCAGCTTAGCAGTTCCAAACAGGAGGAAGCTCACACACTTTCATTCTCAACACGCTGCATTAAAAATAAGATCTAGCTCATCACAGAGTCCCCAACGGCGGAGTGAGAAACACCCTCCCGTGCACATTGGGGCTTAGGTGGGAAGTCAGTGTCCCAGAATGTCACTTCTGCAGGGGCCCCAGAAGTCATATGTCTCATGCCTTTGCTTACTGAGAGGGACATTTTAGCCCAGAGAAGGAAAGCCACAAGCCAGCAAGGCAAAAGATCCTGGCCACCTGATTCTTCAGCATACTGCCTGCTTGTTGGTTGGTTGGTTTGGTTTTTTCCACTAAACACTACCATCTTAGGTAGAAACTCGAGCGCTGCACCCTCCTGGGCAGTGCATTCTTACCCTCCGTTCTTAAGTGCCGACAGTAGCCTCCACGCCCTTTTCTAGATTCATAACCCTCCGGTCCTGCATCATAGCCCCATGTGGAAGCAGCCCCAGCTGGGTGAGGGTACCCAAGAAGAAACCATCTCACGTAGCCTTAGAGTTTGCAGTCTCTTCTCCCCTCCGTTTTCTTCCCCTAGCTTCTGTTTCAACATTTAAAAAAGAAAAATCTTTCAGCCCAGTGACGCTAATGTGGCCGTTCCTGAGTCCTGGAGAAAATTGGTGACAGCCTTAGGGAAAAGACTTGTCACTTTCACTCAGCCCTTGCTGCTATCTCTTCCTCACGGGGGGTTCCTAGTCATTCAGACCAAGGGTGAGGCAGGGAAGGATTTCTGGTCACTGGTGGGTCTCCCTCTGCACCGAGGGTAACTGCCTCCAGGCCGCTCTCCATCTCCTCAGAGGAAGGAAGCAAAGAGCCAGTCTGTGTGAGCACAGAGCAGCTGCTTCTGAAATGCAAATGCAATCTGCAGCATTGTCTGCACTGGACACCGCTGGAGGGATGGAGAGGGGAAGCAGTCGTGTGGCAAGGGCAGGTTAGCAGCTGGCCCAGCACACTTGATACTAGACTTGGGAGTTTAGCGAGCAGTCTTCTACCCTCCCATCAAGCCTTACACCCCCCCCCCATTCTCTCTGTGTATACAGTTCTTTCCTGAGTACAGAGTGACTGGCAGTATCCCCAGAGCAAGCTAGGAAGAAAGCAGTTTAAAAATTACTATAAATAATCCCCCAAAGTAGGTAGATTAAATCCCCTCTCCGTGTTTCTCTCCTGGTTCTCTCTGATCTTTGTGTGCTAACATAATTCTGTTCGCACCCAGACAGAAGGGGTTTGCTGTCTTATTGTACCCAGTCAAAGGCCTGTCCCAGGCCCCCCTACGTCTCTGTACAATATTGTCACAGGGAAATGACCCTTGTAGTGTGATGTTCTAACAACACTCCTTGCTATGGAAAGAGTGAGCCTCTCTCTTCCTCAGTCTCTATTTCTTTTCTCCCAGCTCAAGGTAAAATTCACACACACACACACACACACACACACACACACACATACACACACACAGAGAGAGAGAGAGAGACAGAGACAGAGAGACAGAGACACAGAGAGAATTCAACATTAAAAAAAGAAAAGGAAAAACCACTTAGAACTTTACTGTGTGCCCAAGGCATGGAATATTAGCTTCTAAGTTAACCACTTAGGAGTGTACAACTCAGGCTGGTAAGATGACTGGGCAGGTAAAAGTTCTCATCACCAAGCCCGATGACCTGAGTTTGATTCCCAGGGTCCACATAGTGGAACGAGAGAACTGATTCTCAAGTTGTCCTCTGACACCCACAGAACACACACTCACAAAACAAGTAAGTAAGTAAACTAGTACAAATTTAGTGAGTGTAAAACCCAGTGTAATTTTATTTAGTATATTTACAAATAATATACAACCATCACCTCTCTCTAATTCCAAAATACTTTCATCTCCTGGAAAGGAATCCCTCGACCATTCCCTTCCCACCCCCCTTCTTGCCGCAGCTTCTGGCACTTGCTTATCTGCTTTCGGATGCTTTGGGTTTGCCTAGTCTAGGCATGTCATGTTAGTGGAACCAAAAGATACAGTTTTCAGGTCTAACTTTATCTTTTGTAGAATATCTTCAAGGTCTGTCCATGCTGGAGCACGCACTACTGCCTTACCCCTGTTTTAAACGGTTCGGTAATACTCATGGTGCGCATGCCACAGTGTGTTTATCCGTCCGTCTGTTGGCGGAGGTGTGGGTGGTTTCTGCATTCTGGGTGTCATGCTGCAGTGAACATTTGTGCACAGGTTTTTGATTGAATAGCTGTTTTCCCTTCCTTCGGCTGGGGAGAGAATCTCCGGGTCAGGTGGCCGTCATTTCATCTTTTTAGAAAACCACCACACGGTTTCCATTGTAGCTGCCCAAGTTTGCTTTCCCACCAGCTGTGTAGCTGGCTTCTGGTCCTTCCACATCCTTGCCCAGCCTCATGGCTTCCCCGTCGCTTTCACCATAGCAGTCTTAGTGGTAGGAAGTAGCATCTCCCGAGAAGCCTAGGATTTTGCACCAAGCACCTGACTTAGGCCACCCACTGTAACTCTGCTACAGGTCAGGCAGGTGCAGTTGCCAAAGAATCTAAACATCCCTTATTCCTTAAAAATAGTAGTAAATAAAACGAAGCGGGCCTTTTCCTGGAGTATTTCAATTCTACGTATTAGCTTGATTGAATGCAGTTATCAGCGCCTCCCACATTGCTGGGTTTTGGCGACACTTTTCCCACAGTTAATTACAGAGGCCCTGATGTCCCCTTACACCAAGCTTACAAGACATACTTTAATTGGCTTCTGCTGTCACAAAGATACCTCTGAGTGATGCCTTGCTAATGGTCACTGACCCCCAATATCTGAGTACACGATGTAGTAAGAGCTGTTTGGTAATGTCAGTACCTGTGGCTTATGCATCTTTGGAAGACAAATGTGTCACCACCCCCTGGGGAGAGCATGTCCAGAAATATGGATCAGAATCTTTGCAATGTACAACTTGCCTTGGCAGGGGCGGGGGGGGGGGGGGGTAACAAACTATTTCTCGAAGTGTATCAAGCACCCACCAAAGAAAATGCTGAGCTTTCCTAGGCTGGCTGGAAAGTTCCTGTCTGTTGGGTCCCAGCAGGCCACCTCACCTGGAATTGCAGCAAATCCTCCTGTCCCAGGCACCTGTCCTGACCCTCAGCACTCAGAGCTAAGGCACTGACTCCCAGCAAACCTAAAAGTTAAGTTGCTATCCAGGGATCTAATTGAGGGACACAAAGGGGTGGGTGGGAGGATACTTCTGAGGGGTCCCCCCCTCTTCTGCCATCTTTTTGGATAATCGTGCTGTAGGCCAACGAAAGTAACTCGGGTTTCAGTGACAAAAGACAGACCCCGGGATTTCTCAGCCTTCAGTAACATAAGGCCCCAGAGTCATGTTCTAGCTTCCCAAACTTTGCCCTTGGAACGTTGCAGGTGAAATGGACTGGCATGGTACGTAAGCCTGAGACTCATGGACCAGGAAGGGTGGGTTGAACTCCTTGATGCTGCTGCATAGCATCCTTGGTCCTCAGTTTCCCTGTATGTTCACTAGGAGTCCTGCTGCTGTGAAATAAGCCTTTGAATGAGGGGATAATCAAAGGATCATGGGACTGAGGTTTATCCTGCCTAGGTTTGTTTAAGTTTTTATTGAGGATGTGTGCTTTGAGGATGTCCTTGATGGATGCTTCACAAGAGAGGAGGTGGCAAGGATCAGTATGAGCTAGACACGGAAATGTGAAGGTGTATGGTGTGCTCAGGTAGTGCCTGTGATGGACTTGACACTGTTTCCAGGTTAGAAGCTCACTTCTGGTCTTCAGGAGTATGGACCCACCTGCGTCCAAAACCAAGTTGAGAGACGTTACCCTCAACACCACATTGCTCTTCTGTAAAACATGGATTGTTGTGATCTGTCTACGGGGCTTGGTTTAGTACTTGATTCTTAAGTTAATTAAGGCTGTGTGCCATTACTGTGATTAGAGTGGCTGTACAGTGAATCATGTGGGCTTCAGGGAGTCACTGTGTACAGACTAAAGAATGCTAAGATTAAGAAATGACATACTTGAGCTGGAGCGATGGCTTAGCAGTTAATTGTACTTGATGTTAATTCTGAGGACATGGGTTAAGCTTGCACATCAGGCAGCTTATGACCACATGTAACTCTGATTACAGGGGTTCTGACACCATCTTCTGACTTCCAGATGCCCACCATGTATGTGGTTCATGTACAGACAAACAGGCGCACGTGCATGTGTACACACACATAAATAAATAAAAGGAAAAAAGTTACATACCAATAGATGTGACATTTGACTGCTGTAGGTGCTCAGTATATTTCTTGATTTATTATTAATTAGAAACAGCCATCAACAAATGAGGTTAAACTTTGCAATCTCTCTCCTCTGGTGGATCTCCCCCATGGGATTCTAAATATGTCACCATATTGGTATCGTTTTCGTGTGAGGGAAAATATGCATTTTCTTTGATGTCAGTTTTTAGTGGCTTCTTGAATTTCAATCTCCTAGTGGCTGGAGAAGCTAGAAGAACCCATGTGTCTGAACTGCTGCCCTTGTTCCAGAAAGAATATATTGAATATCTCAAATAATAGATTCTTCAGACTGGGACGGGAAAGGAAGGGATAAACAGATATGCTGGGATCGCAGAGGAGCCTGAGTAAAATGAACAGGATTTTTTTCCCCTTAAGAACTCATAAGAAATCAATCTCCAGACACATAACTTCAGAGCAGAAAGAGACCTTAGAGATTATGCAAGAAAAAGTGAATTCCTTTATTTAATAACATTAGTTTTAAAGCAAATAAAGTTAAATAACATCAGAAATACATTTCCAGCATATGCACATTTCATTACTTTAATTCTCACAATGGCCTTTTGGCTGGACACCGTTGTCTCCATCTCACAGAAACTGAGATTTGAGGACACAGACGGGAATCACTCAGTTTCTACAGCCAGAAGTCACATGAACTCTGGCCTTCCATTATTTAAAAAAAAAAAAATGGGTATCAAACATTGAGAACTCACAAAGGATTTGTTAGAATGAGTTGGAAAATGCGGATAAATCCAGAGATGCACAATTAGATTTTCTAGATGAGTTATCCATCTAGAAAGGATGGATCTCGGGATGTTCTGCAAATTCAGTGCACTGTCAGGGAGAGGTCCTCAGGCCATGGTGGCATCTGCCTTCATCCCTGAGTTATGATGCCTACGATCCAACCTGACAGTGAGAAACCAGACTATTGTGTGGACACCCACCTGGCACCCAGGGAAAAAGAAACACTGCCACTCTGACTTAAGCTTGTTGGCTATAGTCACACTGTATCTGTTTATTGGTCTCCAAAATGAAATTTTCTAAAACACCCCCCGCTCCGTGGGGTGCAAAAACTGCCCGGCTGCCTCACTAAAGTTTGTGATGGTTGCTTTAGAAGGAGTGAAAACAGTATACAGAAGTGTAACTTCGTGCCTGTTAACAAAAAATGCATTTCACCTTCCCATGTCTCACTCTTCCCTACATCCGGCGCCTTTGCTGAGGACGAACCACAGATGGTTATCTCTCAGGAGTGTAACTAGGGAAACCACAGACCTGCCCCAATCGCTATGGAGACAGCCATTTATTTGTCCAGCCTCTGAGTATCCGTGACATCAGCAAGGCCAGTGGGTAAAACACAGATAATACGCCTTACAAAGAAATTTGCATTCCCAATAAGGTTGAGAGTGCACAGTGGAGCAATTCAGATACTTTCAGGTGCCCACCAGCCTCACCTATCAGGTTTACCTGCACAAAGAGGCTCACTTTGCATAATAGGGAGCAAGGAGCCTGTTAGGGCCAGCGTAACCAGAAAAGCAAGCTTGTGAATCCAAAGACATCTGAAGCTTTAGAGACCAAGTGAGAGAATGATGCTCTGAAAATGAATCCCTTTCTGATGAACTCCACCCCAGAACCCAACAGGATGGATAATCATCACCCGGATGCCTACAAAGTGTCCTCACAGTTTGCCTAGGGCTGATGAGTTTTCCCAGAATGGGACAGGTAAAGTCACAGGCAAACCTTGATGCCATAGTGACTTGGTCAGGTTTTGGTCCTGATGCAAAGATGGCCACGGACAAGATCTGTAACTGACTTGAAATGTGAGCCTTAAGACATTTGTAAACAGTAACCAAGCTTTTCTGGTCCCTTGGTCTAAACAGCCAAATGAAGCTCTCTCATTGTGAGTGTGGGCCGTTTTATGTAGATGTACTTCCTGATTGTTGTTTCTTTATTTACCTAGAACTGCTATGTGCCCAACTGAAACAGGAGTTCTGCCTCTTCCGCCAGCTTCCCCTTGACGCTGTATCGGTTTGCAGGGATCCTCCACTCGGATTTTTCAGTGCAGATTTGTTTGTCAAACACCCCCATACAGGAAGGTTCCAAACACAGAACTGGAGTTATTGATATTTCCCGGCAAATTGTGAGACCCTCTCTGTTCTCCCAGCGATGTGTGAGACCCTCTCTGTTCTCCAAGGTCGGGTGTGCCTCTTCGTTGCTCATCCATCAGTAGTGTTTGCATTGTTGCAGAGCTTGCTTCTAGAAGCATCAACTAAGTGGCTGCAGTTATTCTCCTGCTGAGAAGTTGCATATGTTGAACAGCAATAGGATATATACTAAGCAAGAGGTACCCCGCAAGCTGTGGGGCAAAGTATGCCTAACGGTGCTTGTTAAAATAGATTTCTGTCCAGTTTTTAACTATGTTCCAAGCAGACTATCATGATCAGAAAGCTTAATTAACCCGACTCTGTTTCTTCCTTACAAAGTAGGTTTGGTTGGTTGAAGTCACGGGAATGATAGCAATAAATTTTCTAAATAATTTTGTTAAGTATATTCACATTAAATGTCCGAGGTCCATTATCACTTGGACTATTTTGTAAGGTACATTTTCATTTGCATATCTACATGAGTGAGATCTTACACCTGCAGGTACATATGTAGGAGATACAGGCATAGAGTTGTCAGTTGTACAGACAGGGATCTTTGCAGATACTTAAATAATTCATGGATGGGTAAACATATCTATATGCATGTATTCCTGGGTCTGGTGGACAAGTGTACTAAATGTGCAGAATAATAGATTCACCTCCTTTTGCTCATGTGAGATGTCATTTTAATGTGGAATTACTGTAGCTCCTTAATGTTGAGAAGTAGTGACAATTCATTAACAGATTGTGCCTAAGATCAAGTGTCTGATTTGCCTACCAAGTGTGACCAGTACTCCATTAGATGAAGTGTACGCATTTCTTTTGAACGTATTTTTTTCCTTTTGCCATTTAAAATAACCTTGAGCTTTCTTATGTTTTGAAAGAGCAGCAGACAAAGGTTTCTGTGACTTGTTCTTCAATGATGATTTTTCTGTTAAAACGACATTTTAAAAAGCAGTGCTACTATATTTTTTTTGTTTTCTACATAACGAACAAATAGGTAACACTGAAAAGACAAGCAATGTGTCAAGGTTCTTCCTGTCTGGTCCCCAGTCTGGCTTATGAAAGCAGGGTCTCCACAGTTTTTGTTATAATATTTTCTCTTCAGTCTAGAAAAAGTACACTTGGAAGTTAATGCATATACATACATACATACACACACACACACACACACACACACACACAAACACAAAAACAAATTCAAATTAGTTTGGATTTTTAGAATTATACAGTAAAGATGGTTATCATACAAAAGCCACAAATAAGGTGAACATCTATTTTCAAAGGCTAGCTTATACTTCATTCTGTGTCCTGGGTCCCTAATGCAGTGTGAACTTCTGTTAACACACTATGACTATTCTAGGTTACACTAGTCCGTGGTCACAGGCTTGTTTGGCTTTCCACTAAGGCGTCCCTTACGAATTTTGTACAGAAGCCCTTTGCTGATTTTGGATATTTTGTGAAGATAGTTTTGTTCAGAAAATGGCAAATGGTGTAATTCCAGAGGATGCTCAGCCTCGGCTACTTCTCTCACATCACACAAGGGAGACCGCAGTGACACTAACTGTAGTTCCGAAGCAGGACACTGCTACTGCTGCTGCTGTGGGGGGGCCCTGAGTGACGATGCCTTCAGGCTGAGTTTCACCAACCATTTGACGAGATGCTGCTCATCACCCCCACAACAGCGGGATGAGCCCGGGTGTGCAGACCTTGTGTATGCATAAGAAATGCTGTTGGAAATTCTACTCTTATTTCAAATAGCCAAAGCCTGTTTCTGGAGATTTCTGTTTCCTAGGTATTTCTCATGGGGACTCATATGCATCATTGAAGTCTTGGAATTTTCTTACTCTTTTTTTTTCTTACTTTTTGTGGTAATCGTTGTGGGGAGGATTGGTGTTAATGTTGTAGACCAGCTTTTTTCTAACTCCCACCTCTTTTAAGGATTTACACGTGCTTTGTTAGAATTTTTGAACTGCAAAAAATGTTTCTCTCCTGCTCCAATTATGAAGATTGAAAGTGAAAGCTAAAGAGACAAACTGTGATAATTTGGAGTATATTCTGCTCAGGATCAGGAATTCTCACAGTAGTGCCATCGCCCAGTCTGCTGCACGAACAGATTACTTTAAGTCCCCACTCACGCTGGCTTTCCTTTCTGACTTGTTTATTTTCACAGACTGTGAGAGCGCAGTAGTCAGAACACTGCTCTCAGGGAGTCTGCACTTAGTTTTTTGTCTGAGGATTTCTTTCTAAATGGGCTCTGGGATCATTTTAGCAGTCATATTGTTTGCTGAAATTGAAGCTTCCCTGGGAAATTAGGGAGGTTAATTTAATATCATGAAATGTTTTGGGGCTTCTCAACTTATTCAGAGACCGAGGAGTGTAAATCAAGTTAGGTGTTCTGTATAAAGTAGAGGACGATGAGTTACCTTCAAAAAGAAAAAGAAAGAGATCGACTTTCTGCTCTTCCATCCACTGCCTTCCTAGACTCCTGGGAAGACCATGGAAATCTCGTATTATCTCCTTCTGGGGATCCCTGCTGGGGGAGGCTGTGTCTCAGGGAGCCATGAGGTGCTGAGCCCTGTATAGGCTTGGAGGGAAATAATACTTAGTCATTCTTCTTGTCATAACAAGGGCACAGGGCAGCAGCCGGGACCATGTGGCTCATGGCTTAGCACTTTCTTCCATGGACCTGTGCTAAGCAGAAGACAGTACTTAGCATCAATGAGAATATGATTCTCACCATCCAGGAAGAACAGGGGCAAAGCAAGGCATGCCCAGTTGCTGGGCTTTTTCTGCCCAGATTTCCAAAGACCTTTCTGCCCATGCCCCCTGAGTATGGTGTGCTTGGTATGGAGTATGCTATGGGCTTTTCTCATCATTTTTAAGAGCATCTTTGAATGAATCTTTTTCAAAGACGTGATACAGACCTTTGACCCAAGTGCTTAGAATACACATCAGCAGCCTCCAGCATACTGAACTCTCAGAAGCAAACTGCTAAATCAAATGCTTTGGCTTCAGCTACCAGAAGGTTCTCTGTGTGTTTATTAGTCCTCTGTTCCAATGCTGACAAAAAAAAAAAAAAAAAAAAAAAAAAAGCTGAACTTGCTTTTTTTTGCCCCCCCCTCTTGTGTGCCTTAGGACTTTGATGTCTCTGAGTCGTTATTTTGGAAAGAAAAGGCAATCTAGGGATGGTGAGATGGTTCATTGGGTAAAGGCACTTGCCACCAAGCCTGATGACCAAAGTTCAGTCCCTGGAGCTCACAATAGTTGAAGGAGGGATCGAAGTTCCTCAAGTTGTCCTCTGACCTCCACACCCCCTCCCTTGAATAAATAAATAAGGGTAAAAGAAAAGACATCTGTCTGAACCAGGCGGCTGCTCATTTTGTTTGGGGACCCAGTGTTTACATGAAACAAAGGGAGTGACTGTGAGCTGTTAATTGGGCTTTTCTTGAATCCTGGGATGCTCCGCTCTACAAAGCTGCACATGTAGAGTGGTAGAGTCAGTACTGTGGTTTCCATTTGCCTGACAAACCGCCCCCCCCCGCCCCAGCAGGGCACCCATGTAGACTTCATAACAGTGCGTCTGGAGCCTGGCCCTTTGACTAGCAAGCCTGGGATACAGGTCCTGTTCAGTTTATGTACGGTTAGAACGAAAGGACGCCGTTTCCATTACAATAAACGTCCTCTGGGCAAGCACACATAAGCATAAATATTTTAAATTTTGATAGATTTCATATGTGCTAAAGTAAGCTATGAAATATAGCCACAGAGATGCTTATATTACGTCTCAGTTTTCCCTCCTATGAATAAACAAATGGGTGTCAATTCGTGACTCCCACTGAAAATACTTAAACATCGCACAATTAATGAAGTATTTGGCCTCTCTGATTTTGCCTTAAGTGATCACGATCCTCTTGTCCAGGCCGTCTCATGACCTGGGCTTCAGGAGTCTGGTGTAACATTGTGTTCAGATTTTTTAAAGTCGTCTTAGCTTCCCTTCCCCACCCCAACCTCTAATCCTTTTTCCACCGTTCTATGATGGGATTTCCTCCATTCTTATTTCTATAACTTGCTATTTTCTCCTGAAGACTCCATTTTTTCCCCATGAGGGGAAAATCAGTATGTTTAGAATCTCCTCTTTGGTTACTGATACCCTCAAAAAGAAAAGGAGTGGAAATCCATCGGCTTGCAGTGTGCTGGAATTGCAGGGAGCTCTCTGGAATGCACACACTCACGAGCAGGTTCACCACAAATTGCCATCTCCCCACACCCCAGACTTTCCACTCTGATGATTTAGGTACTTTTCTACTTAGGTGGATGGTGCATTTTTTGCCGAATTCAGCATGTTTGTTGAACAATTTCTTGGAGCCCAAAGCCAGCCCCGCCGAGTTTCTGCTTGGTAAGGTTTGGTGGCCTTGATGTAGAGCAGAGGTTCTTGATTCATTGTCCTTTAAATTGATGATAAATCTGGAAGCTGGGCAGCAAGACTAGACTGCCCTAATAGAACCACTGCCCAGAATGTGGGTGCCCCAGTATGGATCCAAAGAAATCAGCAAAATCGTGTAAAGAACAGAAAACAAAATCCAGACAGATTGGGGACTAAAGAACCCTCTAAGTCCTAGTACACCAACACTAACCAGGACTTGAAACACTAGGTGGAGAACTGGTCAACCTCAAGGATGCTTCTGCTTTCTGAGACCCATGTTTTAGTTACTTTCAATTCTGGGCATTATTCATTTTAAACCTTGCACCGTGATGACCATCTATCTGGGCGATACAGTTTCATAATATCATGCAGGACCTGAAACAGCACCAAAACTTGCATATGCTTATAATAGACCTACATCCATATACTTTTGCAATGATGATAATATTTTAGTTTCAATTCTAACTTCCTTTGGTAAAAAAAATAAAATAAAGCCCTCTGTGAGAGTTACCAAATGTTACTTTGACTGTGTTTTGTGGAGAGCTGATTTGGGGTATATTACTGGAAGTTACAACTCAAAACACCAGCCATAGGAAAGGACCCACATTAAAAGGGCTCATTTTTTTTTTCATTTCATATGACTGTCCACGGAAAAAGTTTTAAGTACAGCCACACTTTCAGCTTGCTCCAACAGTGGTGTCCTCTGCAAAGGACAGTAAATTATTGGGTGCTAATAGTCATTTTCTGTACAACATTCTTTTCTGTGCATTGCCGTTTTAGGAATTAGATGTATTATATATAGTATAAGTTGGGTGTGGTCATGGTGATAAATACCCTAACTTACTACTTATCAAATAATATACATTCTTGGCACAGAAAAAAAAAAGTGGTGTCTGTGTTCTTACTTCTCGACTAAAATCCCTTAGTCCTCAACTGGAATGTCTATTAGTCAAGGCATCTTTTAGAAATACATTATTTTCCTGCATTTAGGATGGGAAAGGGAAATTAAAAAGGAATCCTAAAGTAGGTGTATTTAATCCTTCCCAATTTAAATGTAAGTGGTGCATCATTTAGGCAATAATGACATTCCTTTTTCTCTTCTATCACAGACACTTCCATCAATGAATTTCTTTAATGTTGATGATGGTTAGTGCAGTTTAAGGGAATCTGTATTTATTCACAAAATGTTCCCATAGAATGACCTACCAGATGGGCCCCATAACAATGCACGGAGACAACAAACCACCACAGACATTTGGTGCTTAGAATAATAAAAAGACTATAAAATTAGATTAGTTGAGTCTAATTTGGAATCGGTATATTCCCCACGCACCCTCACCGCTCTTGGGCAGATAAAGCCTTGAGATTTAGCGCTGTGTCAAAGCAAAGACTGTAACTTCCAGTAAAAGGGAGACGAGGGAGAGGGGGGAAAAAAGCATTCTGGGAGGTCGCGGAGGGCAGAGCAGTGACCTCCAATGATTTACAGGCCTTTAGCTTAATGAAATTGTTTCAGTGACATGACGGTAAGAGCTCGTAATGGATTGGATGCCCTAATGTAATGAAATTACTCCCTTCTGCCTAAAAAAAAAAAATGCGCAATTAATATTTACTGAGACCTGACAGCCTTTGGTGCGCTCGCCTGTGTAGTTCCCTCAGACAGTCAGAGAAGAGACGGAGGAGCAGCAGCAGCGTGGCAGACAGGCTGGCTCTGCAGGAGCTCCTGGCAGGGACAAGCAGAGCCTGCAATGGGTGGAGGGACAGGCGCTTGGCGGCCAGGGATGCCGACTAGCCGCCCAGCCCCTCGCCGCTGCCCCTGCTCAGCCTTCATGCTCTCCCTTGCTTTCCCACAGGCAACTGGACAATAACCACATCAGCTGCATTGAAGATGGAGCCTTCCGAGCGCTGCGCGATTTGGAGATCCTGTGAGTTGATTTTGCGATTACTGCCTTGTGTGTGCGAGAGAGAGTGTGTGTACGTTGTGCAGAGAGGAAAGGGGGAGCATGTGGGCAGGGGGGTCCTCGGGGGTGCTTTTCTGGGTCTTCTGCTGCAATGCTATTAAAATCGGGCACCGGGAGATCCCTCCGGCTTACCTTGGCCAAAGTGTTTGCAGGCTGCAAAGTGTGATTTCTCACCTCCCACAAACTGGGGTTCCTCAGTCAAGCCGTTTCTCCCATGCTCCCGCTGTATTTGTTGGAGCAGATGGCCAGAATAGCCCCCCAGCATCTGTCTGTATATTCAGGGAGCGGCTCTCTGAGTGTGGGCGTACAGGGAGACAGGTTACAGGTCTGTGGCCAGTGACAGAGGGGTTATCACCAGAAGGTGAGTTGGAATTAGCCAGAAGCAGGGAGGGACCTTGGCACAGGACGAGGGGGAATGACAGACAGACTGGAAATGACAGACAGACTGGTAAGGTCTAGCTATTGCTACTGTTCCTGAGATCTTATCTCAGGCTTCAATTCAAACTTTAAACAGTAACCTTAAAGTAGTGGGGACGAAAAGCTGAGGGGAAATGATCCCTCCTTGAAATCCCACCACGTATGGACCTTATATAGAAACACACACACACAAGACTGTCCTCCTATGTCTTGGATTTTTCACGTGCTCTAACTAAAGAAACCCGCTTTCTGGAGAAAAGTCACTGAGGGGTCACGTTGGGGTCATTCGACTAAAGTTGGATTGTGTTAGAAAACAGTTTGATTGCTCTCCCCAGCAGGTGCACTGCTCGCTGCCCTTGATGTGGGGAAGCCTGGTGAGGAAGCAATAAAGCATAGTAGAACTTAGGTCAGGGGCTGTGCGGTTCAGTCCTTCCCCTGCCACTAATCAGCCAGGTGACCTTGGCCAAGTCTCTGTGGCTCTCGGAGCCTCAGTTTTCTCTTTTGTAAAATAAAGGAGTTGATTGCTCTAACTCGAGAGTTATTTGCCCTCTCCAAAATCTGCAAAAATTATTACGTTGGAGCAGTGCTAGCTTCAGAGTGATGAGAGAATAGGATGAGTTGAGCATCCTTGGGGGGAAAAATCACATAGTTAAAGGTTTCCTGTGCCTGTTTGCAGTGGAAGAATGAATGGTCGATAAGTGAACATATTACAACATCCCTTTGTACATAAAGGAAGGTGCACATTCTTCCTTTCCACCTGGAAGACACCAGCAGTGGGTTAGAAAGATTCCCCTCCACCTTGCTAGAGAGGAAGGTGATTCTAGGAGGAATCACGGGAAATACAGGGGATGCTGATGCTGCAAGCCACTTGAAATCGGTTGCAAGCTGAGGATTCCTGGCATAGAAAAGACGGGACCCACAGGCAGGAGGGGTCAGATTGTCAGTCCTGAGATGGATGGTCTCTCCTCACCCAAACTCTGACCCCGGAACCGGCAACAATTGCATGTCTGTGGGAGAGTGTGCCAGCTCGAATTTAGCAACCCAGGACTTATCCTGCTGGGAAACTGGAGTTGAGAAGGGAGGCATGGTTTTCCCTGCCTTCAAAAAAGCCCCTGTAGGAAGGTCTGGTAGGAGCCTGTCACCTTTTTACGCCTTGAGAGAGAGAATGAGACAGATGAGAAAATTCTTTGGAAGAAATGAAGAAGTGGAAGTCACAGTTGCCCCCGAACAGCTGTGATGACCTGCCAGCCCCTTGGTTAGTTCTCTATGAGTGTTGTCTGAGGGAGTCTTTGGGGGGAAAAGAGCACTAAGGATAGACTCCCATGGGTGGGAACTAGGAAGCCATAGACTTGGGTCAAGCTCTGTGACCTCTCACCTTTGTCTTTATCACCTTTGAGAAGGGACCACACAGGAGGGACTCTAAATGTTGTGCTTCCCACATCTCTCTCCCTACTGTGCCTTGTTCTGGGTCAAACTCCTGCCCAGGGCATATTTCGACAACTCCTCTATGCTCAGATATTTACTAAGGGGAAAAAGTGATACCCAGATATATCAGGTGTAGCTAAGTTAAAACCTAGAAACCCATGACCAAAATACTAATAACAGTAATAAAAATAATACGAGGGTCTCATTCCTCATCATTGCGAAAGGCCTGCGGGATCTGATTCCTTTATCTTCTCAATTCCAAACAAAGCCAGATCAATAGCTTTGTTTTCGAGCCGTTCATTTGGCCTCCCATGGCTAAGCACTTAAAATTAATCATAATCAGTTATTCCATGGTTTCTCTAATTTCCAGCAGAGGCACGGGGCTTTGGAGACATCCATCTTAATGGTGAGCCATTCTGAAATTGGCTGGAGTTGACATCTCCATTTAAGGGGACTCCCCATCCCAGACCTTCCAAACATCATCTACACATTGACATTTTATAACACATCTCTGTGGTCAAAAGTTAGGCACCATAAGAAATCTTGTCAATGAAACAATGAACAGGAACTAAGTGGAGGCATTGCAAATTAATAATATTTTCAGCTATAAAGATGTTCAAAATGCATTAGCCCTGGAAAGGTTAATTTTAGGATCCTGAAGAATAATAGTGTGCACATTAAGAAAACTGTCATGGTTCAGATGTACAGTGACATTACGTAAGGTGTGGTAGGAAATGAGGAATGGGGTGTGCTTATCTCATGAAAAGTTCTAGAGATTATTTGTCTTAAGGAAAGTCTGAGATGTCAACCACTCAGGGAATATTGCACACTCAGTAATGCACTTTCCCCATCTTTCTTATGGTTGGAAATTCCGTAAATTTCCTTTGCATTGGAAAGTTGGTTTTATTCATTACATTGAGTGTGAACCCAGAAGGTGAGTCTGAGAGGGAACTGCAGATAGTGAGGAGATCGTGGTCTGCGGCCAGGATAGGAAGGAGCGAAGGTACTGTGTTCCCTTCCGTGTTGGCTGTGCCCAGTGGGGACTGTTCAGCTCAAGGTGTAGTGGACAAGGAAAGCCAATGCCAGCCTCTGCTTTCCAGTCAGCAGAAAGGGGAGTAAGAAGAAAGTGTAGTGAAACTTCCTAAGGCTGGCACATCCTCACAGGGCAGGAGGAATAGTGAAATGGCCAGAGCTGATAGTTCATCATGCCCACCACCATAGCCAGTACTCCCACCGCTATAGCCAGTGCTCCACCACCATAGCCAGTGCTCCCACCGCCATAGCCAGTGCTCCACCACCATAGCCAGTGCTCCCATCGCCATAGGCAGTGCTCCACCACCATAGCCAGTGCTCCCACTGCCATAACACTTTCTCACACTAGATATTTGCGTGCTCTCAGCCCTCCAAGAAGCTACTGTTCCCATCACCCTCCTTTTACAGTAGAAGCCCACTAACTACTAAGTAATAGGCAGACCAGCCTCCGTGGCCACCATAGCAAGCTGCCTCACTAGTCCATGTTGCCCAAGACTGAGATGTTAGGCTCACCTGAAGCACCATGTGTTACAGAGTGGTGTGAACTGTCCTCCGAGAGCTGAGCTAGGCAAACTGTCAGTGCCTCTTGTCAGAACATCCCACAAGCTCCCAAAACTGCCCCTCATGTTCCCTTTACCCAGCTAACTGGCCCCTCATACTGTGAGGCCCCTCAAAGTGTAAGATAAGTCCAACTCACAGGGGAAAGCAAAAAAAAAATCTTTCTTTTCACTTATTAACATTGTAATTGCAGAGATGATTTAGTCTCGCTTCTGTCGTTTCCAGCACTCAACAGTCTGGGGGCTTTGTTTCCAGAAACTGCACACACACGCACATGCACGCACGCACACGCACGCACGTGCACACATAACTGGGGATGTGATTTTGTGGCATGTAAAGTTTTTAATTGGGGAGCCCAGCCTCCTGTGAGTCAGACCTCCGCTCACTCCTCCAGCGATGACCCTTTCCCTTCCTTCTGCCTGTCCTGCGCATTTTACAGCTCCTATTTTTTCACCTGGTACGTCGTGTCTTGCAGCAGCTGCGTGTGACGAGGCTGCGTTCTGAGCTTCCTGTGCTCAGGCTGCTGTGAGCTAGCTTTCTTGTCCCTGCCAGCTAAGTTGAAAATGGTCAGGTAGTTCTCAGTTGGACCGGGCTCCTCCCTGCCCAGCATGCCTTTGTGAATGAAAGGCAACAGCCGAGAGTTTAACTTGTAGTTTGAAAATTGAGAGGACAGACAGATGAAACACAGTGAGAGGGCGGGCGTGGCTCAGGAGGCGAAATACTCGCTCTTCGGCCTGAGGACTGGAGTTTGAACCCCAGAACTCGGGCTTTAAACAGCTGGGCCTCGAGGCATCTGATCCGCTTGTAATCCCAGCACAGGGAGGCAGAGACAGGTGCATCCTGGGGGCTTGCTGGCCAGCCAGGCTAGCCTACCTGGAGCGCCCAAGCCAGAGACTCCCTCTCAAAAACAAAAGATGACCATCGCTCGCGGAACAACCCCCGAAGTGGTTGTTCCGACTTCGCGTGTGTGTACACACACAGGTGCAGCCGCACACGCACTAAGAAAGCCTGGTTAATAAGATGCGTGGTTATTTTCTGAGGAGTTTATAAGAGATGAAAAGGTATTTTCAGACATTATCTCCGGAGTCAAATATAGCAAGTAAGAATTTCAGTAGATTAATTATCAGAAACTAGATTTAAAAAAAAAAAAAGCCAGATTACAGATGTCAGGAAAACATATCCAGGGACCAGCTCAATCGCATGGGGATCCTGTGGGTCTGTAGATAATCAGTATGTGCAGGTCTGAAGGTCTTGTTCCTACTTCTGTCACTTGCCAACTTGGGAAATTCAGTGTCTTCACTATAGCCGGCACTGGCAGGACCTTTAGGTGTCTCTAGAATGACCAGCTACGGCTCAGGTAACGTGTAGAGGAAAGGCTGGGACTGGAGGGAGAGCCATACCTCCTAACCTTCTGCAGCCCGGCTACCTCCCTGGGGTCTCCTAGTACCGGTGCGCCCAAGGTCAACAGTAGATTGTACTTAGCAGAGAGATTAGAACCTGGGGTCCTGGCTCCTTGGTCTGTGCTCTCCGTTCAAAGGGGACCCTTGGCAAGGTTGGGGAGCCGAAACAGCTTGTCCTTTCAAGATCCACCTATCATTACAGTTTGATAATGTTAAGGAGGTTGAGGGAGTGCCACACATCTGTGGCAGACTCAAAGGTGCATCCAGTTTTCTGCTCTCTTTCAAACCAGAGGTTGCAGACTAGACCACCAACCGTATCGCATAGGCAAAGAAGAAAGACTTTTTATTCTGTAAAATCTATATACATACATATATATATGATTTACATTTCACATTTAAAAATTGGAATCACTTACATAAAATTCCAAATTTCCAGCTTCTCTCAAAAATCCAGACACATTTGGCAACTCTGAGACCACAGTTCTACACTGCAATGGTCATCCATGGATGAGGAACATCTGCCCCACTCACACTCTGCTTTGCCATCCACTTTTTCTCCTGTATGTTCACTGCCAACCTAGGCAACCTTCATTTTAATCCATCCAAGAGGCATGAGCACACAGTGCCAGCAGAGTGCCAGGTGAAGTGTTCCGGACCAGAGCCTGCCAGAATTTTTCAGTGGCCATGCACAGAGAGACCTGAGAAACATAGAGTCTAGGACTTCCCAAACTGAGCAAGGACACCCCAGAACATCCAGGAATGCCTCATGACTCATATCCTAGGAGGTTCATCTCAGGAGTTAAGCTAGCCTCCCAATTCACTTTGATTTTTAAAGGGGGAGTAATTAGGTTCATGCATCTGAAGACTACTCAAAGGGACAACAGTCTACCAGACTCCTAGTGTCGTTCTAATTCAGCCACATCCAGGCGGGAACAGTACGGCTGGACATTGTGCCCCACACATAGACAGAGGGTTAAGTGGGAAGAAGTTCTTTTTCTGGTGTTGGAGAAAGATGACAGAAATAAATTGACAATGGGCTTGAGAGTCTTGTAGCATGGGGAAAGTGTCCTGGCTTAGGGGTGTGAGGCCCTGGTTTGGGGGATAGTCAAGGAAAGTCCAGTTCAGAAAAACCTGGAGTTCAGTGCAAGTGGAGATCTGTCCTCCATTTCAGCTGAGCTGCTTCTGTCCTGGTTAGCAATAATAATGACATAGTGATAACATATTACATAGCCCAGTGATGTAGTATATGAATTATTTGTTAGGAACATTGTTATTTCAGCCATGTGTGAGCATCCTTTATTGTCTTTTTCTGGCATGTTTCAGACAACAAGCTAAGACTTAAGAGGGTGGCCTATTACTTATGTGTGTGCCATAACTTTATAGGGAGGATTGTGTTCATCCAGCTCAACCAGTGTGAGACTGAGGATCCACAAATGTGAATCATTTCCCCAGAGTAACAATGGCCAGGTCCAGGGGACTCTTCTTCCAGTGCTTAGATTCATTTCTTCACAAAACCTAAGCCCTTGCACTTAACTGCTCTACTGCAGTAACATAATTAAAAATTATTGAAGACATACTATAGTGCTGAAACAGTAGGAACAGGCGTATGCACCAGTGAGGCCAGCGGCCGTCCTCATCGTGAAGAACGATGCAGGAACTATGGTCTTTCTCTTTGAAAAGCTGATCTATAGGTTAGTCAGATCCACATTTAAACCCAGCCTAATCACCATCACATATGAGTCTGCAGAACTGCCCCAGACAAAGAGGAAGGAAGGAAGCCAGGGTTAAACAAGGAGCTGATGGGTACCGTCAATGAGCTGGAGGCTA
This sequence comes from Peromyscus eremicus, assembly GCF_949786415.1. Taxonomy (NCBI): domain Eukaryota; kingdom Metazoa; phylum Chordata; class Mammalia; order Rodentia; family Cricetidae; genus Peromyscus; species Peromyscus eremicus. The sequence goes on from NC_081423.1 coordinate 19,529,923, forward strand.
GCTCACTGTCACCAAACTAGATAAAAGAGGTTCGGTCCTCACGGGACAGTGAGGACATCCCTTAAGAGCCGTGGTGTAAAGGAGATGTCACTAGTGTGTGCCTAACTGTTGGCGAGTGAAGATGTGTGAAAACTTAAGTTGGTGGATACTTTGTACAGCTTCGCTGCCACACATAGTAGGTAGTCGGCTAAAGTGCAAGGCACCAAGTCAGGGTGAAATTAATAAACTAAATAGAGAATCTCCACACCACAATTCCTCTGCAGAATGTTGCTGCATTCTGGTCCAGAACAAAATTAAGGTTATGTATGGCTATCCTAGTTACATTAAAGGTTGAACGAGGTGTTTGACAGGACCTGCCCATTTCTCACATTACCTCTGGTTTTATATTTCTCCAGCTATCTGGTGAGTTCTCCCCACCACCACCACCACCACTTACTTTTAATCATGAACAAAATCAGAGCTACAGTGAAAATTGGTGTATTCTAATAGATGAGATTGGTTTTCATTTATTTACAAAATGCTTCACCTGGGTCTCTCTGGGGGCTGCACATTTAACAGTCCTGAAGTCAGTGTTTACTCGTGACATAGTTTTGAATTTAGAACTGTCATTACTTAATGAAACTCTTAAAATATCCCTGAATACGATTTTTTTGACACTACGCTGTAAATTAGGATGTACGCAGACTATCAGGATGAAATTGCATTTTGTGAATTCCATTCAGTCCTTGGCATACTAGGACAGGTACCGGCTTCTCTAGAAGCACTGTTGTGCTGTGTAAAACACCCCTCTTCAAGAGGCCCTCAGTCTCATGTTTGATGATGGTCAAGTGTTTAAAATAAAGAGGTTTAAGAACACCGGCTTAAGAAAAAGTAAAAATTAATTTGAAGTCTGAAGTCATTTTCAAATGTAAATAACCAACATTTTTGGTCTTTAAAGAATCTACGGTCTGAGGTAGCTTATGATTTCATTTCTCCACTAACTAAAAGCTGGTTATTTGAAAACGCACCAGTGTATATTCCTGGGTAAAGGAATTCCCAGGAATTCTGAAGCTCACCGAATTGTTCTTCACTAACGAAGGATTTTAAAGCAAATCCTCCTGTTAACACCTGTTTTTGGTGACTGACACTCGGGTGTAAGGTTTGGAATTTTTTGGATTTTTTTTTTTTTTTTTTAGTTTTATGTAGTTGCTGTTTGTACTTTTTAAAAACCAGCAAAGCTAGGCATGGTGATGCATGTAAGCTCAGAACTCATGAAAGTGTGAGGCAAGATCAGGAGTTTGAGTCCATCTTGGGCTCCATAGTGGATTCCAGCCCACTTGAGCTGCTTAGTGAAACTGTGTCAAAAGGAAAACTAGAATCCAATCCCGACATCCGAAATTCAATTGATTTTATATAAAAAGAATATATTTTCAACTTCCATTGACTATCTGAAGCCATGGCAACACGGGCACATGTGTGGCTACAAAAGCATGTCCGGCAGCTCTGTGAAGGAAATACTGCACATCTGTGGGATGTACATGGTAGCTACAAGCCAGGCATGACTCCTGAGCACATGCCTGGAGAATGAATTATTTCATCGCATCTCACTTCAAGTCGTAGAAATTTAAATTTCCACAGTTGGCACCTAAGGGGGCAATGCCTCTTGAGGGACAATTGGAAGTCTGTGTACTGCTGGACCAGGTCTTCCCAGTGGTTCCAGAGTTCTCCCAAGCCTGTGTCTCCAAACCCCCCTTGCCATTGCTGTATTTTATGAAGCATTATCTAACAGTAAATGTGTTGCTATATCATCCTCTCCTCTCTGCCCTTCCTCTACCTTAATTTAAACATCTAGTTCTTAGACCCACAAAAGATACATTCTCAAACACCCTGGATTATTACAGTTGCATCCCACCAAAGTCAGACCACTGTGAGAATTAGCTCCCACGGCCAGTGTTCACTTCTCTCAGTCTTGTGAATGACTTCTGTTTACTGGGTACTCAATTGAGTGGCAAGCTCACTCTCTTGTCTGGGCCTGTCTGTCTCCAGACATAAACCGGAAACACAGCATCCAGTTAGGAAAGGAAGCCTGTTTGTAACTGTGGTCACATGCCAAGGTCCAGAGGCTGGAAGTGACTTGCGGAGCCTGGCCAGGTGTCCTGCCCTTGTGCACAGCTGGAAATCCAGGAACACTTGTAGTTGTGTTTTGAAAGCTACTCAAAATCCAGCCAGGCCACTTGAGAGCCAGCATCCAACCTCCTGGAATCAAAGGAATGAAGGAATAGAAAGACCCTGGGGGGGGGGGGGTTCACTTCATTTTAAAAGGAAAAAAAAAATCCCTCTAGAAAGGTTAAGTAAAGTATCTGTAGCTATAGGAAAATTTCATGGCAGAACCAGGCCAGAAAGCAGTCCTTTTGGCTCCTTATCCAAAGCTTTTTATTGCCGTCTGCTTCTCCGTATTACCAGACAGGAAACAAAAATTAGTGAAGCCAGACTCTGTCGGAACCATCATCCCTTGATCCCCGGGCTTGCCAGAGGGAACATTTTGCATTCTGCATGAGGACAACACCCTGCCTTTTTAGGCCCTTCCAGGCATCTGACCACTGCTTAAGAAGCAGACACCCCAGTGTGTCCACCTGGTCAGAGGGTAGCCTGGGAGGGGATCCAACCCCAGTTCATCGTTCCTCAGCTGCCAGTGGTGACTAGAAGCTCAATTAGGGAACCGTAGTCCCCCCCCACCACTTGTTTTGTGAACCCAGGTAAAACAGGTGTGAACTGCACCCGGCTCTCTGACAAAGCCCCTCCCCCATTACGAATATCAGAGGTCTCTGCGTCTCAGCCTGGGAACAAAGCCACAAGCACCCTGAGTCGTTTCTCTGCAGTGACTCAGGGTGCAGACACAGAACTGATGAATGGAAGTCATGGGCCAGGCGGGGACACGCCTGCAGGAAGGAACAGTCTCCCCCCAAGAACAGAAACTGCAGGGATGTCTGTCACCAAGTAATAACTGTGGGGTGGCAGATACCATGGCATCCGGCTGGGTTGTTTAAAGTCAGGGAATCTGAGTAGCTGGTTTGCAGGGGACACCTCTTAGGTGACAGCTGCCCTTCAAGAGGTGACATGCAGAAGAAAATGTTAACCACAGCTTACAGGTGCCCTCAAGAGCCGGTGTGTGTGTGTGTGTGTGTGTGTGTGTGTGTGTGTGTGTGTGTGTGTGTGTGTCCCAGTTCAAAATGTTCATCATTTGATTCAGAGCACAAAACTTGGCCCCCGTTAACCAAATCCACCTCCCAGGATTTTGTGTCTCAAGGTGACTGGGTGCCAATCTTAAAAATCCAGAAGATTTCCCATGAAAATCCTGCATGGTTCACGTTTATGTTTCAAACCTGAAAGGAAATCCAGGAAACACTGCACCCACCCCCCAGCTTAGCACAGGTTCTGGAAATTCGAAGTGACAGTTCATTTAGGAAGGCTGCATTTACTGCGGTCCCTCTGCAGCCCACTCGTGGAGATAATTGAGTTGTCCCCTGGATTAGCACAGAAAGCTGTTCAGAGTGGGCATTTATTTGTATCAAAAGATGCCCCAAACACCGTCCTCCTTATCTTTAAACAAAACACCCATTGGATAAATGTTTACTGAGTCTCCCTATGTGCCAAACATGCTTACAGGCCCTACTTATACAGTGGGGCACAAAACAGTCTTTTTAGGGCTGGAGAGATGGCTCCGTGGTTAAGAGCACTGGCTGTTCTGCCAGAGAATCCGGGTTCAATTCCCAGCACCCACATAAAACTGATGTCTGTAACTCTGGTTCCAGGAGGTCTGGCACCCTCTTCTGTTCTCTGTGGACACCAGGGACCCAAACAATGCACATATATACCTGCAGGTAAAATAGTCATATACATAAAATAAAAGTAAATAAATCTTTAAATGAAAAAAAAAACATCCTTGCTGTCTTCATCAAGACAGTGTGCTCATCCCAACTTTTAAGTATTTAATCACTACCTCCTCCTTCCTCTCTTACCAAGCCAGAACCAAGTACAGCCGAGTTGTTTTTTTTTTTTTTTTAATTATCTATTTCTTCTCTTCTTGATTCCAAACTCACCTGCTCAGCTGTAGAAGTTGGAGGTCACTCTTCCATCCATGGCTCACTGCAGATACCTTGGCCTAGTGGCAACTGCCTGACTCCTGCCTGGGTAGAGCAGTGTTGGGGTTCAGATTCCATCCTGGAGACAATAAAAGAGAATAGGGAGGCCACTGCTTCCTCATTCACATTACGTTCTAAGCAATATTGTTTGCGGTTAACCAAGTTGGACAGCAGTTGAGCCACTGAGAACCACTGCTAGTGTCCATGATTAGCTCCCTGAAGGAGTTCTTCAGCATGCACTCACCAAAAACACTAGCGCCTGGTAAACACTTACACAACCAGGCATCCGGCTGAGCAGGGGCAGCCTCTGAGGGTTCGTCTTTCTCTTTTGCTCTTCCCCCTTCTACACTTTTCAAAGTGTCTTCTCCTTCCTCTCTTAACACCGAGGCTCTGCTGAGCGGATGGAGATGGATTCCTGCTTGTCGAGGAAATCTGAATCCAGAATGAAGGAAGGACCAAAGACAAGCCCTTTGGTTAAGGAATCCGAATCATCAAAGACCCAAATTGGCAGCTGATTGTTTTTATTTATTTCTGTAGGTTTTACATGACACCTGGAGACCATTTAAAATGTTACTTGGCGGTGAGCTCTGTGTGTTTAAAAATAACACTCGCCCAGTGCCAAATCACTTTAGAGTCGGGTACAAATATTGAGACAAAAACCCCAGCTGTTATTGCTTTGGCTGCTAATTTGAGGTGTCAGATGAGAGCCCGGCTGCTGTACGTCAGTGAATAAGGCCCCTTGTGAGATCATTATGTTTTCTAACAGTTGAGAGTAATGGTCTCATCAGTGCGGCATCAGTTGTTTTCATTATATGCCCACACAATGGTTATGAGCTTTAATTTAAACGGTCCGCAGGGAGATCAGGAAACTTGGTATTCCGCAGCACCCAGGATAACTGAGAGCAGGTAGTGGAGGTGTGGTGGCTGCCCGTCATCCTTCTGCCTCCTCTGACCTCAGAGACCTATTTCCCAATCCGGTAGGAGAGACAGACAGGCTTAGGTTAAAGAGCTCTTGGTTCTGTGGTGTATTCGTAAAATCCCATTCAGCCCATACAACACCAAGGGCCACGATGACTTTTGGTGACATTTTCACCTATTAAACAAGCCTTTTCCTTCAAAGGCATTGGGACACAATTGTCTTCTCCTCCATGTAGCCTCCACGGCTCCCCACACTGGTGTAGCTGAACTCTTCCTCTTTCTAGTACAGGAACAGGGTTGTTGCCTTTGAGCAGCCTCAGCTGTGAGCCTGGTCCATACATATCAGACACAGTGAAGAGGCTTCCGCACAAATCACATGACCCACCTCCACCTTGGGAAGGCATGGAGTTGGACGGCGACATCTGTCTGGAGGAAATTCTGTGAGTGGCGGTTGCATGTAACACTGACAGCTGTGGATCCCAGTAACACACCTGGCTGTGTCTGTAGTCTCTACAGCACTATAGTGTGTGATCTTGGCACAGTTCATTCACCTGGCTTGGGGTAACAAATGAGCATAGGTCTGGATTTCAGGATGTTAGGAGAAATAAATGGGATCATTTGTGCACAGTGCCCAGGCCCTGCAGGCAGGCCGCCAGCATCATTACCACCGTCATGACTGTCTACCATTATGGTCATCTTCATTGGGAAGTCCAGGCAACCCTAGCTCAAAGCTTTATTCTTTACAGACAAGTCATGCTCCGCAGCAGAATTAGGGAGTTCATGACAGAACATATAACATGAAATTGAGATTTTCTCAAACAATGCACCACTTCGGCCTTCCTGGTTTCTAGAGTTTACTGGAGCATCTAGACAAACCAGAGCAGTCCAGAGCTGGGAAAGAAGGCAAGTCACACCTCACTGTAAGAGAAACAGTGGAAAGAGCTTCATCCACTAGGTGCCGAGGGTGGCCTGCTGACCCTGAGAGGCTTAGTTAGGGTCAAGTTCACTGGGTCCCGCGGGCATCAGTGTGTGCTCTCTCCTAGGACCAAGTCTGCAGAGACAAACCACAGACACCAGTGCTGACAAGAGCTGAGTGAGCAAATGCTCACTTCAAGAATCCATTCATAGGCTCTTGAAGAGTGTAAGGACTTGGTCCCCAGCGACAGGTTCTGATTCCTGGTGCATGATGGTTGCCAGGCAAGAAGAAAAGCAGCCAGTTTTGCTGTGACTTATGAGCCAAAGAAGAGAACCAGCAATGTAGGGACAGCCCTAAAGACTTGAGTTTCATTCCCCTTGCCCTCCCCGGGCCAAGCAAGAGGGAGAAGAAGCTGTGGGCTCCCAGCTCTGCCTCTTGAAGTTCACAAGCTGCCAGAACCCCACTGTGCTTTGCATTCCCAGTGCCAGCAGTTTCGATGTTTCCCACAGGGTCTAGCCCCAGTGTTTACACTCAGCTACTCTTCAGAAAATGGTTCCCCATCCACTTCTGTGAATTCAACAGAAGCACTGTTGGAGGTAGTTCTAGCTTTCAGGCATGGAGCATTGGTCCTGACCAGATTCACTTTAAATAAAAGGTATCCCATTGCCACTGGTTGTTGATGACTCATCGAGGGGACCACTAAGGAAGGAGTCACCTCTCTTATCTGGGCTTGGGGAGAAGGAAGCTGCTGGGAGGCAGGGAATGAATGGGCCCGGCTACCAAGTGAGTCCATCAGACCCGAGGAGTCTGGGCATCTGGAAAGCGTATGTACCAGAGGGGTTCTCAGAACCCAGGAAAGTTGGCCCAGTGGGAGGCTGCAATTGCACTCACTGCAGACGCCTGCTTTTGCAATTATGTGATACATGCGCGCAGATAATATTGGTGCATTAGAGCCAATTACATGGTGTTATGGACACACAACATGCAGATTACACCCAGAGCCAAGAAAGCTCGGAGTGATAAAGCGATGGCCTAATCGGAGGAGACAGAGGGAAATGTCAGCCTTATTAAGGTTGCCAGGGTGGAGTGGATGGAGCTGGTCAGAGATCCTTAGATCAAAGATGGCTATCTTGAATGATACAAGAGAGAACCACACATTAGCACCCAGCAGAGACCAGTAGAGAGCTAGGGGTGGGGTGGGGAGAAGCCACTCCAGAGCTCTGTGGCGGTGATTACAGTGCCCTAGTCCCAATTGGGAAAACACCATGTCTGCCATAAAAACGGTCTTCGGTCCTGGAGCAGCAAGTAGACATCCTGTATACTGCCCTGCATACAGGCGGGAGGGATTCTGTTCTTAGCCCCCTCCGTGTTCAATGGTTTTTCGTATGTGAGTGTGGCTGCGTGCACCTATAATCCCAGCTACTTGGAAGACTGAGGCGGGAGCGTTGCAAATTCAAGGGCAGCCCGGTCAACTTGGTGAGACCCTGTCTCAAAATTTAAAATAATACCCAAGGGCTGGGGAAGTAGTTCAGTGGTGTCACGTTGTCTTGCATGCCTGAAACCTTGTGAGCTAGCATGAGAATCCTCTGGAGGGTGTGTTAAAATGTACAGCGCAGGGGCCCACCCCGAGGTTTCTACTCAGGAGGTCTGAGTGGGCTGAGAAGCATGGCTGATATTCTTGGGTGATGCTGCAGGCCTGGAGCTATGCTCTGAGCATCATTGCCCATATCCATTTCCTAGCTAGCCCAATATGGCTGACTCATGTACTGGACCTGGTCCCCACACAGCATTACAAGTATAGAAACACCAGGGTTGTTTTTCAGGGTGGGAGCATGGTGTGCTGGCTAGGAGTTTAACTGTCTGCCTTTGAGTCTGTTAATTACCATGTTGCGTTCCTAAAACTATTTGGGCCTTTGTTGTTTGTTTTCTTTCTAAGTTCTAAATGCCTTTGACCTAATCCCCTTGTAGTTCTGATTTACCAGCACTTATTCCCTGGCAGACACAGGGTCCAAATGGCAGAGCCTGATAGTAAATATTTGGGGCTTCATGGGCCACATGGTCCATGTCGTAACTCCTCAGCCATTATCACACAAAAGCACTGTCATAGACAGCACAAAAATAAATGAGTGAAACTTTATTGACAAAAGCAAGCTTATGGGATGGGATTTGGCCTGTCTCCAGAATCTGGAGCTAACTGTTATGCACACTGCTCCCTCATGAATTTGTTGTTATGGGGGAGCCCCTGCCCTACCCTACCAGCATTTGACTTAGAAACTGCAGGGCACCCATGTTCTATGTGCACAGCATGGTAGAGATAGTAAACTCGATGATCTTTTGTGGCTTGAAAAGATAATTAGTTTTATTTATTTATTTGTATGTGTTATGGATGTTTTTACTGCATGTATGTACATGTATCCCTGGCACCTACAGCGGCCAGAGAGGGTGTCAGGTTCCCTAGAACTAGAGTTATAGACAGTTGTGAATCTCATGTGGTTGCTGGGAATCGAACCCCCGTCCTCTGGAAAAGCAGCCAGTGCTCTTAACCACTGAGCAGTGTCAACAGCCCCTGGAGTAAAAAATTGAATAGACCCTTTCCAGTGCTCAGAATCATGGGGCTCACAGTCAAGTGTGACATCAGTCACCTTTTATTAGACAGCTGTGCTCCTAGTGTGACAGAACGTCAGGGCCACTGGACTGGCATTGTAGACAGTATTTATAATGTGGTAAGGACTTAAAAAGAGAGATGTGGGAAGCAGGTGGGCTGTCATTTCAACCCTGTGAGGAAGCGAGACATTCTCGATAGGATTCAGACTGAAGTGTCCTTTGGGGTGGTTGGAATGAGGGAGACCAGATACTCCTAAATGTAACAGAATCTTGTCTGAAAAGGTGGGTTGGTGGATAAGAGCACTAGCTGCTCTTCCAGAGGATCCGGGTTCGATTCCCAGTAACCACATGGTGGCTTATAATCATCTCTAACTCCAGTTCCGGAGGCTCTAACACCTTCTGGTCTCCACAGGCCTAGGCATGCAAGTGATAAAGAGACTGACATGCAGGCAGAACACCCATACACATAAAATTTCAATTAAAATTGAAAAAGAAATTAACAGAATAAATTTAACCCCAGATGTGAGCTTGAAACCTAAATTAAAATGCTGAATTAATAGTATTTCCTGGGGGGGGGGGAGACCTCCAATCTTACCTGGATAATTTGGGAGAAGTACTTTTTCTCCACATAGCTTCAGAAGAGAAAAGCAAGGGGGCTCAAGGTAGACCCCGGAACAGCATGGCCTCTCCGGGGGATGGAGGTAAATGCATGAGGCTGACAATGTCAGCTGTAGCACAGGAAGGCCACCAACGGTGGGGGAGTGGGGACTGTGGCACTGACAGAGGGAGCCTTTTGTTTTCTGCGGCTAAGGCTTATAAAACAGGTGACAGGAGGCTTATGCAGATTTCCTAGCTTGGGGCCCAGAGTAGATGTGACAGATAGGAGCTATACTGCAGCATCAGCCACCTCGCCTAAAAGCAAAGGGCAGCGAGCGAGCGGGTGAGTCAGGAAGAATGAGGTGAGAAGAAAGAACAGCCAGCCCAGAATTCACCAACAGCTAGTGCGCTGCCCATGCAGGACCCTCAGCCTCTCCTGGCCTCTGACTGCTCATCTCTAAAATGGGGGTACTAATCCTGACCTCAAAGTGCTAGCTGTATCAGATGGGACTCCGTGAAGCCATGGAGGAAAGGCCTAACCACAAGCCACAGTAACAACGGTGACAATCACTGAAAGCCAGTTCGGAGCCTTGCCCCATATATACCTTGTGCTTTATATACCTTGTTTCAAGAGATTGGTGGTTGGCTAGATAATGGCCTCTTTAAAGATCGCCGCATCCTCATCCCAGGAGTCTGTGGGTGTCACACTAAGTGGTAAAAGGGGCCCTTAAAAGTGGGACCAAATTAATGATCTTGTGAGCAGATCTGTATTCTGTAATCTACAAGCCTCCTGAGAAGGGGAATAAGTCATTATTATGAGATCCTAAGATGCCGGAATGATGCAGGAATGAGGCATGGATCAAGGAATGTAGACAACCCCTTCAAGTTACGATAGAGAGGAAACAGATCTCCACCCCCAAAGACTCCTGAGAAGTCCACTCCCATGGACCCACCTTAGGTTTAGGACCTCCAAACTGTAGGAGAAAAAAATTCAAGCTAACAAAGTCCTGTTCATCTGTTGTGGCAGCAACAGGAAGCCTATACAGATCTCATCCCTGAGGTCAGACTTGCTTAGATTCAAGTCTTGACACTACTCCTTGCTTCGTAAGGTAACAAGAGGAGTTGATGTGAGTTCTAGGCGTCACTCTCAGGTTCTCGTGATCGCAAGGCCAACAGTTTACCAACTCAGTCACCTTTCCACCCCTGGATGAGCGAAATTGAATGGTAGGCTCTCGAGCCACAACCCAGAGCCTACCTCTGTACAAGAATCTCGTGGTTAATCCTGGGGATTGGTGCCATCTCACTTCATCACTGCCTGCACTCTGTGAGATCATTATTATTACCCCTGTGTTGCAGAGGAGAAAGGTAATGAGATTGAGAAAGTTACCCACGGTGACGTGGGCTATAAAAGGCAGCGCCAGGACTCTAACGAGGGCTCTGCCTTTTGAGACCCATGCTCACCAGCTCTGCCCCTCTGCCCGGGGAACCTCATGCCAGCTCTCCCATTGAATGCCAGATGCTTAGGCAAGACCTAAGAGCCAGACAGAGCGCGGCGTTCCCTCCCTGGGCCAAAGCTGCCAAGGCAAGAAATCAAACGAATCTATGTTTCTTAGCAAAACAGCAACCGCAGCTTCCAGGGCAATCAGTGTCTAAGAGGTTAGCAACCTTCTGACATCCCCGGGCCAGCCAGCCTCCAGCAGCAAATCATGAAAGTGTGAATACTGTGTTTAGTCATTCGGGTTCTGGAATAATTGCTATTATCGTAAATGTTTTATAGCTCTCATTACGGCTCACATTTAAATATCAGTGTAGTAATACGTTAATAAGTCATTGCTGCTGGGCCGCTGCTGGATACGGTTCCAGCTGAAGCCTGAATGTTAGCTGCCCTGTATCTGCAGCCAAGCGAGGGCTGGCTGTGAACTCTTGGGATCTGAACCAAGCGCTCACTTGCTCCCTTCCTGGCTTTGTTCATTGTGTGCACTGCCTTGCACATAATGCCGCCCCCCAAGTGCAGAGCGAATTCTGAGATGATAGGAGAAGAGACAGCATGGCTTCTGTCCCGGAGACTTCCTTGATCCAGCAGAACTCAGCCTGATGGGGTTGGTGAATTCTTTCTTAGTGTTGCCTGATAAAAAGGCTCCGAAGGCTTCCTTGGGTGGACAGAGACGGGATGCACACACGTGCATGCACAAAAACCAGTTGGTGTGGGGAGAGCTACCCAAAAGAGCCAAAAAGTTTCCACTTCTGAGCTGGTGCAGCTGCGTGAGGCACACAGACACAAGCCGTTGTAAATGGGTGTGTTCCCCTCTGCTGATGCCTGGCATAGGCTGAACACGTCGTGGGTGTACAGTGGATGTCAGAGGGTGGGGGGACAAGAACTGGGCTCTTTTTCTCTGTGCGCTCCCTACTCTCTACCTACCAAGCAAGAAATGGAGAGACCAGAGCATTTGAGGAGTGGGTTTGAGTGGCAAGTGTGATCACTGGAACCCTGCTTGGGACTAAGGTCACAAGGGCCGGAGAATTGGCAGGACCCCTTGGGTTGAGGCTTGGGGTGACAGTGTTTGAATGAAGCACTCTTTCTCTTTGGAAGGTTGAGGTGAGGGATAGATCACTACAGGACAGGGCACGATTCTCTCCAACACAGTTGGGAAATGGATGAACTCTGTTTACTGAGTGCATACTACATGGCCTACGTTGGTAGCTCACAGAGAAGGTGCTTTAAGAAAAAGGTGAGCCTCTGAATTTGAGGCCAGTTTGGTATACAGAGCGAGTTCCACGACAGCCAGGGCTACACATTTTTTAACTAGGCAGTGGTGGTGGATGCCTTTAATTACAGCTCTGGGCGGGGTGGAGCAGAAGCAGTCTGAATCTCTGAGTTCGAGGACAGCTTGCTCTATAGATCAAGATCCAGGACAGCCAGGGCTACACTGAGAAACTCTGTGTCAGAAAGACTGAAAGGAAGAAAGAAAGAAGAGAGGAAGGGAGTGGGGAGGAAGCAAGGAAGGAAGGAAGGGAGGGAGGGAGGGAGGAAGGAAGGAAGGAAGGAAAGAAGGAAGGAAGGAAGGAAGAAAAAGTAATATATTTACCAAGAGCCCTAACAATGGCTCCTCTTAAAGCCAGTGAATATCTGTGCTTGCCAAAGAAGAGTGAGAGAATCTGGGCTGATGAGAGTGAGATCTGGTCTCTGGAAAGATGAGAGAAAAGAAAGGTCCAGGAGCAAGTGGGCAGCAGGAAGGAACAGACCAAAGGCTGGATCCAGTTCTTGCTCTTCAGAATGCAAAGCAAAGCAAGTGTGGGGTTGGAGCCGGAGAACCGCCTGGCCACATCCCAGTGTGTAGCCGCCTACCTGAACTGCAGAAGCCCCCACAGAGATTTCCCTTGCTGCCACATTCTCCTTCATAATGGGTGTCATAGCGGGTAAACCGAGGCAGCACTTTCTTAGATCCTGATTTCAACTCTTCAGCAGCTGCATTTCATTAGTTCTGTTTGTACAGCTCACATCTTTCTCTATGCTTTTCCCTGCTGAAGGGACTAACATTGCCCAGTGGTAACTCCATCCATGGTCAAGGAGAGCACCAGAAACAGGAGAGCTAGTCCCTCTTGAGATAAGATACTCTTGAAGGACCAGAAGAGGCCTGGGAAACACAGATCAGCCTGTCAAGATAGCATCATCATGTGCAAGGCAGTGTGTGCAGTGAGCAAAACCAGAATGAGGTGAGAGGGGGCTTGGTCCCATCCGCCTGCGGAGCTGAGCAGCGATGGCAAAGCTGGGAAGTTGCCTTGCCTGGCTACAGCTCGGCCTCTTCATCTGTAACAAGAGTATGACATCTCCTTTGGGGGTTCTGCTCTACCAGTCCAAAAGGGTACATTTTCCCTCTCCCTAAAAGAGAACAGTGGCATGTAACTGACTTATCCCAGTAGGCGTTAAAGATGCTGGGGCTGGAGAAACAGCTCCCATTCGTTGTGTGTATTGTTCTTGGTGAGGACCCAAGTTCCTTTCACAGCACCCATGCTAGGCAGCTCCAGGGGTGTCTGATGCCTCTGACCTATGTGGGCACCAGCACTCATGTGCATACCCACACATATATGCATACACATGACTCAAAATACAGTGAATTTTTCAGAACAAGAAGAATGAAAGATAGTATAATGAGGCACTCATCACATAGCAAGATTAAGTCAGGGATTTATTGCTCATGGGTGACAGGGGAACCTACATGAATCAGGACTGTGGATCCCCCCATCATCTAGAGAGTTTCCTCTTGTCTCTAGACACTTGGATGCTCTGGTTCTTAGTTGTTGACTTTTTTTTACAGCCATATCCATTCCCCCGCAACACTTAAGAACATCTCAGTGCCCCTCATTCATAACTTCTTTTTCTCTGTCTCTGCAGCACCCTCAACAACAACAACATCAGCCGCATCCTGGTCACCAGCTTCAACCACATGCCGAAGATTCGGACTCTGTGAGTAAAGACCGCTTCCTCCCCACCTCTCTCCTGCCTTAAGCCTGCTCAGGTGCTGCTGTCACTGCCTGTGAAGCCTGCCGGGCACACAGTCCCCATACCCAAAGTCATAAAGCAAGTGGGGACTTACTGGAGGAGGCAGGTGCAGGGCAGGGCCATGGTGCAGCCGTGATTCCTAGCTGCCCTGCTGTGCCAGGAAAACTCATTTCTTATCACCATAAAACTGTAAGGAGCCTTCCTGCACAGGGTTTGTTGTGTTTGATAGGAAATTGGTTAGTTTTGTGTTGCCAAAAGCTACTTACTTAAAAACAGAAAACTTAGGTGAGGAGACACACCCCCTCCACTTGACCTCATTCCTGCCGTATCCCATTGGTGGTTCTGTCAGAATGTGATTTTCCTTTCTGGGAGTGGAGGAGGCATCTTTGTCCTTTCTGTCCCACCAAGGTGCCACCTGCTACATGCTCCTGCTCTCTGAGCAACATTTGGATATGCGAATACACTCACTTGGTCCGTCATCTTTTCGTGCCCTGGATAAGATTAACCCTTCAGACTGGATGCTCCAGAAGCATGCCCACGCCTCTTGTTATCTGGGGCGCTCTACTTTGAGTCAGGCACCCATTTGTACGTCTTTCTGCGGTAGAACCTGGTTGGCTTTTCCAAAGAGGTTCCTGCTTGATGTCCTTATCTTTCTGGGTGTTTGCATCACAGTAGAGAGGCAGAGCCAGCCCCTGACAGCTTTTAACCACGTACATTTAGGACCAAAGCAAAGAACGGAAATGCCCTTTGCCCTTAATTGGCTCTATGTCTGCTTTTCCTTCCTCTATAAATATGGCTGCTGGTGCAGAGCACATGGAACTAAGCACATACAGTGCCCATCACCCGGGAGATAATAGATGGCATTATATATTATCACCACACAATTATCTAGAAATCTGGACTGCTCCCTTGTGCTCCTCAGGCAACATGAAATCCGAGAGTATGGAGAATCCTGTAAGCAGTACTCCCCAGACCAGCAGCTCAGAACCATCTGGAACTTTTCCAAAACCAAAAGTCCCCAGCCCCACCCCAGACCTATGGGGTGGGGACCTCTTGGTGTCTTGCCCATAAATCTGTTGGCAATGAGCCTCCGTGCTCTTATAGTTTGGAAGCCATTGCGTTCCTGCAAGAGTGAGCTTATCTCTAGGTGAGAGTGAAACCAAGACCCAGGAAGGGATGTATAAGAAAGCAGTGCAGAGCGTTTTGGAGCGGGCAGATCTGAGTTTCCGTGCAGGCTCCACCGCTTACTTAGGACATATCTTCATCTTTCTGTGCTTTGGGTCAGGGACTTAATAATACATGTTTACGTTAGAATCACTGTGAGGGTGCACTGTGATGTAACACGGGAAGTGTGCTTATTACACGTGTGCACAGAAGTGTTAGTTATCATCAGTAATTAGCATCCCAGACCATGCCCCCATCTCCGCTCCCAGATTCCTGTCGGGGACCCTCAGATGACAGCACACCTAGGAAAATGAGTCATTTTCCCTTCCTCTGAAAACGGGATGGTACGGTAATAGAATTTTAAGGGGATTCCATTTGGTCTTCTGAGCACCCAGCAAACCACAATTAAGCTGAGGAAGCATGGAGTCCAGGTTCCAAAACGGGAAGTCAGAAGTGAGCCTCGGGATACTGGGTCTGTTCTCCCAAGGAGTGGGTACCCAGAAATCCTCACTATAGAACACAGCCTTGCAGCGCCCCCTGACCCCCTCCTCAGTGACAGGCTTCCTTCTGTGTCTTTTTCAACAGCAGTGACAGAGAGAGGCTAGGTCCATAAGAGCTGAGGGAGGTGGTTAGCCTGGGCTCTTGGGTGCCTACTTGGGGCACGTTGAGGAGAGGAAGTGGGCGAGGAGTTTTATCTTCTTTCTCTTGTGATTTTTCTCTATGGTACCGAATATCCGTCTGATGAGTTCAGATCAATCAATCAATCTCGTCTGTCCCTTTGCTCTCTGCCTGCTGCCGTTTTCTCTTTAGTTTAATTCAGAGATGGCTCTGTACAGAACTCCCTGGGGACGAAGTGACTAATCCCCCTTCACTGTAATTAAAGCGTTGGGGGTGGGTGACTGGTGTTGGAGAAGAGGGAGGAGGAGAGGGGAAGGAAGTCGTCAATGGGATTTCCAAAGGGAAGCTTTGACACAGAATCCAGAAAGCCGAATCTGATGGAAAACAAACACTGACCCTCTCTAAAAGGATTTGCTGGAAATTTAATTTGGCATCTGTGGCTAAAAGGCACCCTTTGTAAATTGGCATTTGTGTTCATTCGCCTTCTGCTCCACAGAGGTGGTCTCATCTGTGTGGAATACGGTGTGTCCATCCTCAAAAGATCACAAGCAGTATGCACCCGGCTGCTTTCACATCTGTATAAGCAGCAGCAGCAGCCACAGACAGGCAGGGCCGTAGTTTGGGAAGACACTGAAATCCACTGTTTGTGGACTCAAAGTAACAGCGAATGTTTCTTCCGTGGTCCTACAGTGTGCCAGGTCTTGTGTGAAGCACTCCCTATGTGTTACTTCAGCCCACGGAACAGTCCTTCTTCCCATTTTATAGCTGGTAGCACTGAGGCCTAGAATGAAATCACTGCCCAAAGGTCAAAGTCAGAAAGCTGGAACCAGTGCCAGTATTAGATAATTGGACATCAGAGCCAGAGCTCAGATCACCCAGAGGGGTGGAAAACAGAGGAACCTGCGGCCGGATGAGCAGAGCAAGGAGAAACCAGAGCTTCCACATGGTCCAGGGACCCTATGGCATCACCCTCACAACTTAAAACTGTGGAACATAATTAAATAATTTTCCTCCCCACTCAGAGGATTAGAACCATTCTTAGCAATTTCCACATCAAATTTCCCGATGCTCATGATTTTTTTTTTTTTTAAAAAAGTCCTTAGTAAGCCAGCATGATAGTACACAACTGGTCTATAATTCTGGGGCACCTAGGACAAGATGGAAGGCAAGAGACAGGAGAACCCCCAGAAGCACATGAGCCAGCTAGCCTGGCTTCCACGATGGCAGGCCACAGAGACTGTCTCAGATCCAATAGAAGCCAAAGACTGACACCCTAGGTTGTCCTCTGACCTCCATGCTCTGTGGCACATGCACAGCCACATTCACTTGCATACACACACACACACACACACACACACACACACACACACACATACACACACACACACACCATATACTCATGCATCATACACACACATACACGTACAAAAAAAAAGCATACTTAGTGTCTGGAGCTGTGTTGCTTCATTTTATCTTCCAAGCATGGTGTGAAAGATGACTTTAAAGAATCCGCCATCATTTCTGATAGGTAATATCCCTAACAGAGGGAGCCGAGTCTGTCTCCTGCCAGGGCTTTCTGATTAAGGTTCCATGTGGCTTCTGTATCAGTTGAGGTTGCTACTTCTCTGTGCTCCCACATTGGGATGGAGAAGGTCTCAGGAAGATAGAAGGATAGAAGCATCTGTAACAAGATTGAGAAGAGCGGTGACTGGGGCTGGTTCTTGGTAAACCCAGAAATGAAGCACCCGACTAAAACCTGGGCGTGCCTAAACCTCGTTCTTGCTGCTAAACTTTCATCCTCAGTTGCAACTGATGGGAACGTGTTCTGATTTAGCCACCTTGGAGACCCATGCTTATCTCAAAGTCATCTCTGTGTGTTAACGTCATTGCATTACTACCAAACGGCACATAAAAGGCAAGCTGCTTAGCTGGCTGAGTCTCCTGGCACACACAGAATCCCCTCCCCTCCGCCTACACTACACCACAGGCTGCCCTGTGCTCCTCCTATCCCGCACAGAACCACTATGGTTTGTGCCCAGGCATCACTGCTACCTGATAGGGGCTGATAGGAAAATCCCTCGTCTCCTCCCTGCCATTTAGAAAATGGTAACTAGTCTTTCCTTTGCTCTTGGCACCAAGTGATCTTGCTCATTAGTAAGCAGGGGTCTTGTCTACCCTCCTCCAACTGAGGTATTTCCCTCTGGCTTGGGACTTGGACCACAGCGCCCTTCCCAACTGTTTTATGGTATTCAGAAACCAGGCTTAGGGGAGGCCATGCTTGCATTAGCTCAGAGGGTTTGAACTTGGAAACTAAAGGGGGAAAGTGTGTTAGGACCCTATAGTTTCTATGTCTAGGGCCTTGGAGCTTCTGAAAGTATATCTGATTTAACTCTGAAATACAAAAAGTACTTCATATCTACAGGTATTTTTAGCCAAAAAAAAAAAAAAGTTTTACACTTTATGTAAGTTTGGGGTTCATTTAACCCACCTGGAATGATAGGGTTTGGGGCAGCCAAGCCCCAGTGGACCTGGTCTGCTGGGGTTCTGGGCCCACTGCTGACCGAAGGCTCAGCAGCACACAGCCTGAGTTAGCTGCACTTGGCTACTGTTCGGCAATGTTGACCTTGTGCTAAGTGGGATGTGGACAAGGGCCCTTCAGTTCTCCCATTATAGTACTTGATCCAAGCCACTCCTCTGGGCTGCTGCGCTGTACTAATGGGTTTGACACAAGGCTCTCGACGGTCCCAAGGTAGCAGCTGGCTGATTAGCGTGTCCAGGATTACCTATTGGAAATTTACAAAGAAACCTGAGTCCCATGCTACTAAAACTCACGCATCACCAATTCTAACAACTGTAAGGAATGTGGACGTTGGAAATGCTGGCATGAAGTCCTTAAGGAGGGCCCTCTAGAAGCTCCTGAGTGTCCTGGTTGCCTCCCAGCTCAGAGGAGGAAGTTCAAGTCACTTAGCCAGAGGGAATTCCCCTCAGAAGTGGAACAGGCGGGTCATCTAGGGAATCTTACCCACTCAAGAGCAAGAAAGTGATCTGGAATCACAGCTCCCACTGAAGAGCCGTAGTGTAGAAATGGTCAGGAAATCTTTCCAGAAGCCTCTAGATCAGTCAGAGGAGGAAACCACCAGGTAAAATAGATCTTGGCAAAGAGAAGGCAGGCACCATGGAGAGAGAAAGATCACAAGACCCTTCTCAGGACAACACCTTCTTTAACAGGAGGGTAGAGAGAAGGGATGCCCTCCAGAAAGCCCCTTCTCTCCCTGCCTCCTCACCCTGCCTCGAGTGCATGGTTGGCACTGGCTTAGAGCTCCCCACATTTCGTGCTGTGGAATCATAAAGGATGCAGAGGCGATGAAGCAGAGGCAGTGGAGCCTGAAGTAGATCTCGGCCCCACGGCCCCACAGAACCGGAGGGGAAGCAGAATTCCATCTAGGCCAGCCATAAGTCCTGCACTCCAGTGCGGCAGAGTCACCCTGTGTGACTCACACCAGGATGTGTGGTGTCATTCTCTGTCACCACACTGTAGTGGTGTTCCCCCCCCCCCCGTGCTGATGCTTGCTTGCACAGAAAGGAAAAGAACAGAATTACTATGAAGACATGGAAATTGCTCAAAACCTCCAGAATCAGATCTGTTGACTGTGGCCTGCACATGAAGATATTAGTGGCTTCTCCTTATTTTCCTGTGCATGGGGTCAGGAATGCTGCCCTAGGCTCGTGTAAATGATCATGCTAGGGACAAGGGCACCAGAGGTCTAGCCCACTCTCTTCTCTGTGTAATGGTACCTCTCTCCTTCTCCCAGGCGTCTCCACTCCAACCATCTGTACTGTGATTGTCATTTGGCCTGGCTCTCGGATTGGCTGCGACAGCGGCGGACAGTTGGCCAGTTCACCCTCTGCATGGCTCCCGTGCACCTGAGAGGCTTCAATGTGGCAGATGTGCAGAAGAAGGAGTATGTGTGTCCAGGTGAGCCTGCCCTACCTGCTCTCCCTGCCTAGGCTAAGATCCACATGCCTATCAGGACCCTCATCCTGATCATACCCATCCCAGGGATTTGGTACGGAAGGAACCCCATAGTCAGCTGAAGGATGCAGTAATGACTTAAAGAGCTTGCCTTCTGTAAGGAGTTCAAAGAAAGAATCTGTTGACATCTGGAATAGAAGATGCTAAAAGAACTCACGAATCACACTCTGTTGAGCCCCAGAGCCCCCTGGCTCTAGGAAACCTCAAATTTGATGAGCAGCATGTCATCAGGATGCAGCTGAGATGGAGGTGCTTTAGCACTGACTACACACCCTCTGCCACCTAAATGCTTGTAGAAATGGGGAGGCGGGATGATGCAGGCCCCGGACTAAGCCTGTCCGGCTAGAAGTCCTAGCTCTCCCCTTACTGATGTGTGATTTTGGCAAGTTGTCACTCACCTGAAATAGAAATAATTCTAGAATACAGCTCAAAGAATGGGTGGGAGGATTAGGTAAAATAATGATGTAGAGCACTTAGCATAGCACTTGGGAGGAGTGAGACAAATGAAGTTTGATTATGATAGCTTAGTGGCCCCACAGGACGTGCTGAGCAAATCTAAGGGTTTGGTCTGTGGGTGACTGGAGGCCCAGACTGCCTACATAGCCCTTGGAACTGAAGCATGCAGGCCCGTAACAATCGAGATCTCCAAGAGTGGAAGGTAGACGAGTGACCCAAGAGCTTCCCAGAGGGCATAGCTTTTTAACCAGATCCTAAATTTTGTTTGCTTCTGTCTGCGTCTACCAACTCTTCTGGTGGCAAAGAAGTAGAGATAAGTCCTGGAGCTTTTTTGGGGAGGTGGGGGAAAACACGCACAACGATTCCCAAAGAGTCATATAGGTTTCCAGGAACCCAGTCCTGCATTGGAGTCCAGTGGCCTCTAAAAGGCTGAGCCTCGGTAGCCAGTGCACACCAGGAGTCCACCTTGCCTTTCTTTCTCCTCTTAGTTACTGCCCACTTTCAGTTGTCCTAGTTTGCTCTCTTCTGCTGTGATCAAACCCCGGGCAGCAACTTGAGGAGGAATGGATTTAGTTCATCTTACAGCTCACAGTCCGTCACTGAGGGAAGTCAGGACAGGAACTCAAGGCAGGAACAGAAGCAGAGGCCGTGGAGGAACGCTGCTCACTGGCTTGCTCCCCATGGCTTGCTCAGCCTGCTTTCTTATACAGCTCGGGACCATCTGCCTATCAATCATTAATCAAGAAAATGCCCTATAGACTTCCTTATAGGCCAATCTGATGAAGGCATTTTCTCAATTGAATGTCCCTCTTCCCAGGTAAATCTAGGTTGTGTCAAGTTGAACAAAACACACACCCACACACGCACACACACGCACACACACACACACACTAACCAGCATGGTACTGAGGGCTTACCAAACTCCATTAACGAACATCGAGGCCCGAGGATGCCAAGAGATAGACTGTGTGTGTGAATAAGTTCTTGAATTCAGCATGCCCCTCCTCTCTCTTCCCTGCTCTTTCCCCATCACATTATTACTTCATCACGTTATTTATTCTCCAAAAACATTTTAACACATCTCTGAGTAGTACCTCAATAACTTCCTATGGACGCCCACTTAGGAATCACTTCCCATCAAACACATATAATAAAACCGTTTATCACACAGGCACCAAATTCAAACATAGTGACTATAATTACAGTAATTATCAGGCAAAGGGTGCAGTATCGGCATAAGTGCCAGTGAAAGAAATAATTACAGAGTGCAGGAGCCATCCAAGAGCTACTGAGGAAAACTAATTAGGGAGAATGTAAAAACACTACCCGACAGGTGGGTGCCAAGAGGAAAGTGCCGTATGACCGCGAATGCTTCTCTGTCGGGAAAGCGGCCTCCCGTCAGCACACTGCCCGGACACTGCTCGTCCAACAGCAGCCAGAGTCCAAGCCCCAGGAGAGTAAGGTTGCCCGACCACAGTCCTAGAAATGCTGGTGCTCGAGCCCTGGCCCTTGGGAAAGCCTAGATCTAGCAGCAGTCTCCTTAGCTAAATGTAGGGATGGAACATCCTTATCCCTTCCCCGCTTAAAGCAACCACGCCCATTGCACATGATGGTCCTTGTCATTTCTGACATGAAGCCAGATGTCTTTTGAGGACATGAGAATTTTGCCCCCAATCTCTAGACATCAATAAGTTATGAATCTTGCCCTCTCACCAATAGTACCAACTTAAGGCAGCCATTCAGAGGGACTCCCCCTATGTGCAGAAGGGTTGTCAGGCACCCAAGGGTTAAAACATAGACTGTTCTGAGTGAGTACTTTAGAGAAGATCAAAGTTAGTTATGATGTGTGGGGATCTGGTGTGTTGAGCCTCTGTGAGGAATGGACACTACCATGATGAGTGAGATATGACAGGTACAAACACCACATAATTGTCGCCTCCTCTGTATGATAGGTAGTTTATAAGACTGATAAGGGCTGCTAGAAGCAGTGTGGAACAGGACAATTAAGACAGCAGTGACCAGGCTGGGAGGCCCTGAGAAGAAGGTCACAGAGAAGGGCTGTCCTAGGACCTCACCACCCTCACATGCACCACCATGGAGGGTACAGACCCACCCCCCTCAGGCCAGAGCCCAGCAAGGGATCCAGGCTGCCTGGTATGGACCTGGCTGTGACTGACTAAAGTTGCCCAGTCACAAATCTAGCAGCTCACTGAGGGGACTTCAGTGAGGGACAAGAACTTGTGAACGATGCAGATTGTCACTCAGGAGCGCCAGTCAAGTCTTCTGTGCCTGTAGCTCCATCCCGAGTTCCCTGTCAAAGCAGCAGGAGAAAAACCTCCCTGGGCCCTTCAGTGGTAGCTAAACCTTCCCGCAAACACAGCTCCAGAGATACGGAAGGCCTTATCTCGCTCAGCTGGGAGGCCCTGCCTGCCCAAGTCCCTGATAGTGAGCGCCCTTGAATTAAATCCAGCCATCCTGAGCCTCGCCTCCCCTCACCTCCGCAAGAAGCCATGGGCATGGGTACGTTATCTCTCCAGCTAACCAGAACTCTGCCAGCAATGCTCTTAGCAAGACGCATCTCCTGTCAACTGCACCCCTCCAGTCTAAGACGTTTATTTCCTCCCTCTGGGGAGGCAATTGGGATTTTATTTTTTTAACCAGGGTGAGGGAATGCATCTCTATTTTATCTTTAATCAGAGTGTCTTCTGTGTGGAACAGCCTGCCTGGCTGGGCTTCCTTCAGTGACTACTAAAGGATTTCTCTATCAGCATCTTTTGTTTCTAGAGCCTGAGGGCTTTAAGGACCCACAGGCCATGTTTCATCTGCTTGTCCCTTGGAACATATCACAGTTGTATCAAAGTGTGTAATACATTAGAGGAAGGGTTCGTGTCACATGCTTTGTAAGTTTTTATTTTTTATTTTTTTTATCTTCATTTAACGGTCTTATTTGGGAGTTCATATTCTAAGATTTATTTTCCATGTGTTTCTTTCCTGATACCTTAATCCCAGAGAGTTCCTACCTGTCGTTATTCATAATTTATGGCTCTTTGTTAACTATTTGACCTCCTGAATCAATTATCTCTTTCCTTTGAATGTCTTTGAGCCCATTGATTTGTCTGTCCACCCCAGACCTGTGGCCTTGAATATGAAATATCTTTTCATAAAGATATCAATCTTATCCTCCAGTAGTAAAGGACAAATCTCATTTTTTTTCCAGGTGCCCCTAAACAATGCTGAATCCCAACAGCCGCTCCATAAATTTCCTCTTTTACCATTCAAAAATAAAACACACTTATCTCCCTGGAAACAGAAACTTTCTTTCATTCTCTTTTTCTTTCTTTTTGAGACTAGTTACTAAGTATAAAGATAATTAAGGTAGGCTGTGTCTAGCCACCCCTCTCCTTAGGAGGTTTTAATTAAAATACCATAATTGAACATTGCAGGAATGAGATTATTAGGTTTATTTAGCCATTTCCAAAATTATCATGCCTCTGGTATTTAAATCATGTTCATTTACATTCTCATCGTAATTGCTGGAGCGCCATTGTCTCTCCAGTCTGTTGTTGGCTTTTGAAAGGCCAGAGGCCAGTTGGGAAGCTTAATTTGAATACTGGAATTAATTTATTTCAACATGCTCACAAGGCCATTGGATATTTTTACTCTGCACTCTACTGGGTGATTTTTTTTTTTCAACCAGAAAGAAAGAAACACGAGAGTGTCCGCCCCTTGCCAGTGTAGCTTATGCAGTCCATGTCTCGGCCCCTCCTCCTTCCTCCTGAGGTTCCCAAGCTCCATGGACTTTCAATTCTGTGGCAACTGAAAAGCAATATTTAAGGTGGGGTTATTTTTTTCCCAAGAAGAGACAGGAACGCGTTCAGCCAGACGTGAGAATCGCGTTGTTCTCCAGGTCTGTGGTCTTAGGTAGTCTCTTTAACTTTGTACTTTGTAGGTACGTCATCAGTGTAACAAAAAGGCCAGAAGTAGAGTTTGGATCGCAGGTTCATTGAGGATCGAGTGGTATCATATACTCAGGCCACTGAACGCAGTGTAGTCTTCATTCATGCATGCTGGCTGCTATTAGGAGAAAGGTGGCCGTTCTCGGCATCTCCAGGGGCCCATTCTAGACCAAAGCTGGCGATCTTTGTCCATCATCTGGGCAGACAAGCCTGGGCCTTGCAGTTCTAGACCATCCTATCTGGCCAGTTAGGAGAAGAGCAGAGATGAAGTGGTGCCTGAGCAGGGAGCAGCTTCTAGTCATGGACCCCACTTCCTTGTCTCTGGGCACTAGCAGAGGACCTGTATGGTCAGCCCAGGTGGGATCACTAATGCACTGCTGTGCCTGTGCCCACAGCCACAGCAACCTTCCTGAGGAGAGGTTTAGCTGGGGACCATTCCTGCTTCATCCTCCCCATCCTCATTCTCCTGGTTTCTGGGAACCCCTGCTGTTTGTGTCATGTAAGGAAGGGCTGGTGTTTCCATTGTCCATGCACTGCTCGCCTGCTCCTCAAGACACCAGGCCATGCACTGGGTAATGGGCTTCGCTAGCACTGAACTGCAGTAGAGAGAGTGAATGTCAGGAAGAGGTCCCATCTTCCATGGCCGCTCCATCTCCTACTCAACACCTGAACCCGCCTCCCCGAGCCAGGACACTCAGAACTCAGGGAGCCTTTCCTCAGGGACATCCAGAAGTAACTCCCACCTCTGGAGCATGGGGACATTCTCCCCACCTCTTCCAGGCCCCTAAGCCAGTTCATTCATGTGCCCATCCTTTTTATCTAAAGTGTGTCTATTAAGTTCATTCTGTGCTGAGGCCTGTTGTAAGCAGTGAGAATATAACAGTAGGTCTTTGCTGTATAGAATGTACATTCTCGCGGGGCGGTGGTGGCGCATGCCTTTAATCCCAGCACTCGGGAGGCAGAGCCAGGCGGATCTCTGTGAGTTCGAGGCCAGCCTGGGCTACCAAGTGAGTTCCAGGAGAGGCGCAAAGCTACACAGAGAAACCCTGTCTCGAAAAACCAAAAAAAAAAAAAAGAATGTACATTCTCAGTCTGCCCAGAGATGGCAAAGGGTTGGGACTTCCGCCATCACTTACAGACACCCAGGCCTTTAGGGGACTGGACCTGGTTCTTCCGTCATTCATCAGAGGGGTGTGCTTGCAGAGGGAGGGAATCTGTCTTTCAATCAGATTGAAACCTAGAGTGTTTAAGCAAGGAGGCATTGGCCTCCCCACAGGAGGATGGTGGATGCCTGCCTGGGGAGCTGCCGGCCCAGGGTGCTGACAGAGGCTATAATTACCATCGTTTTTCTCGTGTAATTAAAGGTGTTGTTAGTGACCTGGTTAAGGAATCTTTTTTTAAAGTTTTTTTTTTTCTTTTTGCCTTACAACATGCCTTGAAACATAATGTATACCACCAGCTGACTCAGAGCCACCCAGGGAAGACCCAGGCCGTTCCCAAGGGGCTGCTACCTAAGTCTGGTTGAGAATTAACTCATTTCAACACAGAAGTCAGAGGGGCACCTTTGAAAAACTCCATGTCACAAGCTCTTGTTGCCAACGGAGCCCTTGAATTTGATGCCTTCCCCCATCCCAGCTTTTCTGACACATACTCTATAAGTAATATTTTGCCTGATCAAAGGCCGTCCTCAGATCCTTCTGCCTGAATGGGTGGAGGTGCCAGACTCAGACCAGCGTTTCCCCCTACAGGAAGATATCCAGGGTGTGGCAGTTCTCCTAGCTCAGTCATGTGCATTTACCCCTTGATGTAGAAGGCCTGGTCTGGCAGTTTTCCTTGGGGAAAGTCATCTACACTTCAAAAGCCCTGGCATCCAAGGCCAGCTGTTCCCAGGCTTCCTCGTACTAATGAAGGTGATAGGATGGGTCCCTCCATGCTGGACCCTCTGTATGTTTGCAGGAAGAAGTGAGAATAAAACACACCTCAGGGTGTCCCACACCCACAGCATCCCATTGTTCTGAAGGTCAGGTTGCTTAGCAGCCCCACCGAGGACCTCAGAATTCCTGTCTTCCCAACTCCTCATCTGCGGAGATGGGAGCGGAAAAGCTCAGCTCTGCCACTTGTCCAGGAACTCTCAGACAGTTGGAGAGAGAAAAGACCCAACAGCATGGTCCCTGCCAGGCATCCTTCTAAACGGTCTTTATCCACCAGCTGCCTCTGCTTCACAGCAAAGCCGTACTCTAGGTTAGGTACAGTGATTCCCCCTACTCCCGCCATTTTCCAGGTGAGGGAAACTGAGGCACGAAGAAGCACAAATGAAGTAGAGGACTAAGATCCAAACCTGCTCTGTGGTACTCCACAGCTGCCAGTTGCAGCCACCCACCTGCTGGCACCTGATCCCAGGCTCCTCTAGGCTAGCTTCCTGCTTGGCCTCTTTCTCAGAAATAGAAAGACTTCTCTTGCTTTGCAATAAAGGCAGATTCCCTCCTCTCTAAGAGCATGTTTGAGTTTGGGTGTTAGTGTAAGTCATCAGCTCTATGACGTGTTCCATGGTCCCTTTGGAATCCTCTAGTGTGCCACTGGTGTCTCTGAAGTTCTTGTTGTCTACACATTTTGTCAGGCATCTTGGTTAAGACGCCGTCTTTAAGTTTTTTTGGTTTTGTGTGTTGGTATGAGGTACAGGGCAGTAGGAGTCTTGGGTCATTGGGTGGGCATTTCTGGGAAGAACAACATTCTAGGTTGAGCTTTAGGCACAATTTGAGCTTCTACAGAAAGGAGGCCATGGGCCGTCCTGGGTGTGAGGTGTGGAATTCTCCACCTAGAACTTTGGTGTCCAGATGAGGACTTGCCCCAGGCTCAGCTGATCGCTTCATTCAACCCCTGTAACAAGACACAGGACTCACGCAGGATTCAGTTTCTCCAGTGAACACAGGCCAAACCAAAAGTCTTTTTCCCCTGCAGATTTTTTTCTCATCTTTCCTGTTTACTCTGTATCCAAAAGTGCCAAGCCTGAGCTTCTGTGTTTGAGCAGTGAGCGAAGATGCAGAGTTCATCTGAGCTTGCTTCACTCACAAGGAGATATGGAAAGACATTGAGATTTCAGTTGCTGGCTCCATCCAAAGACCACAGGCTAAGGACCGAGGATGCCACTGAGCCAGGCCCACATGTGAAAAAAAACCCACACAGTTGAGAGTCTTACCTCACTGGAAGGTGGCAATCAAAGCAGGAGAATTTTGCCAGTGTCCTTACATTTCAATGTGTGTCTTGCATTTAGGGCTTGACCTGACGACCAAAGGAAGTCATGGGGTTCATGAGTCTTTGAATCCTGAATTGAGTTAGTAGCAAAAATCTATGTTTTGTCTTCAAACTAAACTCCTGAGATACCATATGCTTGGGCTTTTAATCATGTTTAAATGTACACTGATTCCCACCTCAAACAAAGTGAAAAGCGGATTCTAAAATATGTAGTGACTTACTCACCTCTTATCTAGTAAGTTTCATTTGACTCTCCCCTGGACACAAAAGCCACTTGGATATGGCTTGGGTGTCACTTCTGATATTTTGGCAAGATCAATGCTGCAGTGGGAGAAATTCTGCCACATTTTAGCCTCCTGCTTGGCTGTGACACCAGTGACTTTCAGCTCTAGAATGGAAGTGGTGTCTGCCATCAGCATCCTGCCACCAGATGTAAACAAAAACTCCAAGGGATCGTTCAGATGCTGGGCACACAGAGAAAGTGGTCGTTGTGTGTGTGCCCTTTAGATTTCGATGGCATCGTTCCATATGTGGGGCATGCTCGGAATGCCTCTTTCTGTAGCAGCAGCAGGATGATGGGATAATAAAGCAGGTGAGATGACCCACACACAGTGGGGTCAAGGCCAGACCCTCTCTTGTGTCCACTGATGGGAATTCACCAGATTGCTTATCACAAAAGCTGCATCCTGGGGAAGCTGATCTTGAGGCTCAATGCCAGGAGGCTCCTAATACTGACGTGAGTTGACCGTTATGTTCTGGCTCCACAGGTCCCCACTCTGAGGCTCCGTCCTGCAATGCCAACTCCCTGTCCTGCCCTTCTGCTTGCACATGCAGTAATAACATCGTGGACTGCCGGGGGAAGGGACTGACAGAGATCCCTGCCAACCTGCCAGAGGGCATTGTGGAAATGTAAGTGCCCATTTGCCGGTCCTCTATCCCAAGTTAGCTCACCTCTCTGACTCAGGCAGTCCCTCAGTAGACTACCAGAATGTTGGGCTGTTAATTGTGGCCATTAAAAACTCTCAGGAACCTCTTCTCTAGGCTTCTAGGTTTTTATCAGTATAATGACTCAGTGATCAAGAACATGGACTCAAGAATAGTGTCATCAACCTACAGCCTATAGGAGATACACCTAACATCTATGTTACAAATAAAGTTTTATTGGGACACATGCATCCCCGTTTGTTTATAATGTCTTTGGCTGGTCCCTCGGGACAGTATGCAATAAATAGTTATGACCAAAGATTGCAAGGTGCTCATAGCCTAAAATGTATTCTGCCTGGTGCTCCTCAGCAAGCTGTCAATCCCTGCCTGGGGTCAGATGGATTCTGTACCCTGGATCTCCTGTATACTGTCTGTCTGTTTGGCATTTGGTAAACTAGTTCTCCATGTTTTCTGTGGTTTTCTCACCAGCGATAACCTGATAATTGTAGTGTTAAATTTTGGTGGATCTTAGTGAAAACAAGATGAAATACTGTATGTGAACACTTAGTGAAGGCCTCCGTACAGGGACAAGGGACTATACAGTGGTGGCAGTATCAGAGGAAGGAAAATGCTGACCTGGTTCCATAGCTCTATATCATTCCTATGAGACTTTTGTCCTTTAGATTAGCTCTTCAGGTAAAGAGACAAGATTGTGTGTGTTTATGCGTGTGTACAAATGTGAGACTCTGGAGTCGGATGTATCCTCATGGCTCAGCCTTGTTCATCTTCCCTTGTGAATTAGAAAATGGCCATTGTCTCATTCTAGGATGAGTAGGGTATCGGTCAGCATTGACCTCAAGCCAGCTCTTAAAGGGTCACAGTTGTTCCTTTTCCTATCTTTCCCGTTAGCATTTGATGGAGGCTCCGAAACAACATGGGATGAAATCCCTCAAAATGAAAGTCATAAATTCCCTGGCCCCTCAGCTGCATAACCACCCGCTCCTGCTCTGTCTCTGCCTCCACCTCCCCTGGTCATACACTTCTGTTCTCAACTCATTCCAATACTCGGTCCACTCACCACTTCTTCTGGGCGTCTGTGCGGCAGCAACACACAGTGTAGACAGGATGTCTGCTGCTGTGGCCTGTATGTTCTAGAGAGATCAAATAATAAAGTCAGGTCCAAAAGTGCCTGGTATGTGGAGAAGAAAAAAATGAAGCCAGGAAAGGAGCTGAAGCAAGCGAAAGGGTTAGCAAGATTGACCTCTGGAGTCAGATCAGTAGAGGTGGGGGAAGTGTTGTGTGCAAAGGCCCCGGGGTGCAAGTGTGTCTGGCACACCAGGAGGCCATTGTGACTGAAGTGGAGGAAACAAGGCAGAGGTAGCAGGAACTAAGGTCAGAGGGGAAACGGGGACCAGACCATGGGGCAGGTTAAGGATTTGGGTTGCACCCTGGTTGAGATAGGAAGAAGCGTGTGTCTCCCAGTGTGGAGTCCTGGCTTGCTCTTCTTGCCCTCACCACCTCTTCCCCGATTCTCTGCCCCAGCCCCAGAGGGCACAGGTTTGCCTATACCATTTACCGCAGGCACGAGCTGGTGAGTGGGGAAGGCTTTTTGCTATCCACGCCCTGTGAGGCCATCATACAAGTGCCTTCCAGCCCTGGGTCGGCCGTGGTCCGCTGCCATAGCTGTCCACACCACTGTGCCCTGGAGCTGGAGAGCCCCCTCTTCTGGAATGTGCAGAGCCCTGGTCCACCTCTCCCCTTCTGGCTTCTCCCTCTTGTCCATCCGTTCTTGCTTGTCTTGTCATCATTGGCTCCCTTCTTGGTTCCTTTTCCTTTTTCTCCCCAGCCCCATGACTTTCCCACTTCTCTCTCACCACCATGTCTTCCTCTGCCTTGTTAACTCTGTGCTTTTCTTTCTCAGAGGCCTCTGCCCATGTCAGGTGGGACTTTGGCCCTCTCAAGGTGGGTGTCCTGGTGAGAACACCTGCCTGCCCTCACATCCTTGCAGATTCCCATGGCTCGCCCCAGACTTCTTCCGTTCTCCTCCTCTTCTACCTACCGAGTTTTATATCTTGTTCTTTGGCGCCCAGAGACCTTCCTCTTGGCCAAGACGCTAACTCACAGACTGAAGGAAGGGGCCAAGTTAAACCATCAGGGTGTATCCAGGGATGCTGACACATCCCAATCTGTCTCCCCTCCTTTCCAGCTTCCCATATGTCCCCAAATGTGGACCTCACAGGTCAGCTCAGGTTTCCAGAAGTTCAGAACTGCAGGTGCCTACATTAAAAGTGTACGCTATACTGGCCAGATCGCACCTGGATGACTGGACTCTCGGATGGACATTGACTATTAAAACCAACGTTGACAAACTAGGATGTTAATATGAGATGATTCCTGAGATTTTAACCACTATAAGTTAAAGGGATAAAGCAAAGAACAATGTGATAGTTTTTTTTTTTTAATTGAGCAAAAATGTCATTTTAAAGCAACATCCTTAAAACTTCCAGACTTCCTTCTTTTTACTGTTATCACTGAGTATGTGTATGCATTATATAATATGCATACATATAGATTGCCTTTTCTGGATAATTTATAAAAAATAAGTAATGACCTAGTTTATAAGATCAGAAAGTCCAGGAATGGACAGCCTAGGTAGGGTGTTTCCAAAGATGAACAGCAACCACATGGTGGTTATGACAGTATGCTCCAGCAGACCCCACCACAACTATGTGGAGGTTAAGGTGGTGTGCTCCAGCAGACCCCCATGCTACTTCTGGCCTTGCCTCGTAGCCACTGGCAAATAACTTTGCTGAGTCTTCCTTCTCTCATCTGGGAACTGCGGAGGCTGATGGTACTTCCTCGGTGCTTCGCAAATGGCACGTACTGCAAGATGCTTGGCATTGTGTCCGGCACAGAAGATACACTGTTAACGATAATCATTGTCCCCAACCATAGCCACTGCGGTATTATTACCACTTTCATTCTTAGTGGCGACAAGAGTCCAAAAGCATATCCTCGGAGGCACCTACTGAACAGGGGCCTCCATGAAGACAGTCGCTTCTTTTAAGAGTTATGGGCAGGAGGATTGATTGTAGACAGAGGCTCGCCACATACGGTGTGACTTGAACTTGAGAGTAGCTCATCTTCATGCAAATACATGCGGACATGGTAATAAGGTTGCCCCTGCTTATTGGGCACCCACCGTCTACCAGATGGATCACACAGGACTTCTCTCGCTGCGCTTGCCTCGTTCTCCTCTGTGATGAAATGAAGCTGAGAGATTAAAGCAGACGAATTAAGTCCCTGTGGTTCAGGGGAGTAGTTTAAACGGTGATGTGTAGGAGAGAGTGTGTGGTAGAGAACACCAGTGGTACCCGGGCTTGGGGACCTGTGTGTTAGCCCAGAGTCTCTGAGGCAGCTAGAGTATGTCCTTGTAGCAGTGATAGAACACCAGGAGGTGAGGGATGAGAGGAGGAGAGAGGAGCAGAGTAAAACGCCAGGATGCACCTCAGCAGAAAAGGTGTGTTTGATTTATCAGCCCAGACTACGTCGGAACTTGGCCTTCTCTTTAATGTCAAGAGTTCTACCTCTTGCCCATGGCCACCTATAATCCAGATTCATATCTCCCCACTTAGGAATGCTTGGCATGGTGCCAGACTCCCCACTTCCTTTTCTCAGTCCATAGCCATTGCAGATTCTTTTAAATCGTCTTAACCTTGGGAAACGGTCCACACTCCCGACATTTGGAAGGAGTTCCTATCTCTCATGCAAAGCAACCTGGCAGACTCTCTTAGATTTTTTTTTTTTTTCAGAGAAGTATGGGCTGGTCTCCTCGTATGCCGGAGCCAATTTCTCTAAAAATAGCTTTCTTCCAGAAAACCCACAGTGAGGGTTTGCTGTAGACTTTCCTCGAAACTCGGCTTCCATCAAGGGCATTGTTCACGTAGCTCCCTGGTGTTTCTCTGAACTGGCTCCAGCCTCCAGCCAGGAAAGATTCAAGGAAGAACCAGAGATCCACACACTTGTGTTCTTGGTCTGCAGACTCCCTCCTGGGCCTTCAAACGCTCTAGAGGGACCATCTGTATGAAGAGTTCCTTCTGATTCTCGGCTCCGTCTCTTCTGCGTTTGCTCTGAATCCCTGTGTGGTGTCTTCTAGTGTCTTGTGTCCTTTGCTATGGAAGAAAAACTGATTTGATGGGGAAGGGCTGTAGATGGGCTTCAGTGTGAAGCTCTAAGTGGACATCTGGAAGGAACGCACACCCCAATATCAACCTCATAGTCAGCTGACATTAGGAGACACTGGCTTAGCTAGACTTGGGGCTTACAAAAGTTGTGTAATTAAAAAAAAAAAATGACCAGCCAACCAAACGAACAGCCAGAATACTAGCAATCAGACATCTTGGATACTTAAATGTTTAAAAGCACCAGATTTCTGAGGCGCTGGCCTGGGTGAGGGTGGAGATAGGGTACGGGGATGGGAGCAGATGCTGGCAATATGAAGAAAGTGAAGGGACACAGGATGGTTTAGAGCCTTGGGATCAACAGTCTTGCTCTTGGATCCTGCTTTTGTCTCTGACTTCAGGAGCATTGCTTAACATCTCATGTCTGATTCAGGAACCCCAAAAGGGCAAGTGCAGGTTATCGTAACTCCCTAAAGACTCCCTGTGAGGATTAAGTGGTGTAACCTGGAAGGTTAGCAGTGTTTGGGAGTCACTAAAAATGGAATGTGAGAAGCAAAACCCTGTTCACAAATGTGACGTGATAGCGTGATTTAGTCTCAAATTCCTATGCTGTTCATTTTTTTCTTGAGGTGAAAGAATGTCCTCCATGGGCATCTGCACACACACACACACACACACACACACACACACACACACACACAAGGACAGCAAGTCTGGCACTGTGCCTGCACCCACCTCTGTGTCCCTAGGCAATGCCAGGTGTTCTGCAGACAGTCCATTAGAGAGGGCATATGTCACGTTTGCCCACATTCCTCGTCTTCGCTGTAGACCCAACATATGAATTAAATGGAGGAGACTACACCCCACTGCTAAGAGCAAAAGTAAAGAAAGGGACTGCCTAGGCTGGGCTCGGGGTACACCTTGAAAGGGATCATCTCCAGCCCTACTCTAGGCAGAGTCAGGTATCAAGAACTGAACTTCTGAACTCTGAGTTCTTGTATGGTCTCCGAGCAGATGTCTCAGGATGGCTTGGGGAACAAATAAACATGGGATTTCCATCCTTCCTCGGGGTCTGGATATCCTAACAAGTGTTCCCAAGTCAACACGCTCAGAACATGACTCCATCCATAAAGTGCCTGCTGCTCGAGCATGAGGATCCGAGTTCCAATCCTCACAAGCCACATAAAAAGTAGGGCACGGGGCATGGCAGTGTGTGCCTATAGCCCCAGCCTTGGAGAGCAGCCAAAATAGGCAGATCCCTAGAGCTCATTAACCAGTCAGCCTAGCTGAATCGAGCTTCGGGTCCAGCGAGAGACTGTATCCAAAAATAAAGGTGGGGGTCGATGGAGGAAGAGACTTGACACCAACCTCCAAATGCATGTGCACAC